>NC_140573.1:1075393-1100393 GCF_057381845.1 Rhamphochromis longiceps
AGTCCCTACATCATTGAGCCCAGCCTGATGAAGGCGAAACAACGCCGAAACGTCGCGACGGGCTCAATCATAAACAGCTAGCAACTATAACCCAAGATGGGTAATTTTTTGATCAGGGGGCATCAATGCCCACTCCAGTCGAGTGAGAGTGCACCAACAGGGGACCAGCAATTGCTGGGACCCTGTTTCCTTTTCCACACCCTAACCAGCCAGGTCCCGGTGGAGTGGGTGATGCCCCTGCCCATATCTCCTACCCTAATCCTAACCTATCCCCCCTCCCTCCCCCCCACCCCCCAGAAAAACAGAAAAAAAGCCTAAAAAATGGAAAAACAGAAAAACAGAAAAAGAAGCCTAAATAGAGTGGTTACTAAAGATGGGGGTGCCAGAAATATAAAGATGAAAGAAAGAGTGGACTAAGGAATAGGGGGTGCCATGAATAAGAACAAGAGAATAAAAAGGAAAAATGGAAATAGATGACAAGAGAGTCACAAAGGGTACACAGAGAAGAAAAATAGAGAAAAACTAAGAAAAAAGTACAGAGAAAGCTAAGAAGAAAGCACATGAAAGAAAAGCTCCCCAAGTAGGGTTGAGACAAACAGAGAAATAGAACTCCCCAAGCAGGGTTGAGAAAAACAGAAAAGCACAGAAAAAGCTAAGAAAATGCAGAAAAAAACCTAAGTAAGAAGAAACAGAGAAATAGAAGACAAGAAAGTCACAAAGAAAACCTAAGTTAAGGGAAACATATAAATAGAGGACAAGACAGTCCCTACATCATTGAGCCCAGCCTGATGAAGGCGAAACAACGCCGAAACGTCGCGACGGGCTCAATCATAAACAGCTAGCAACTATAACCCAAGATGGGTAATTTTTTGATCAGGGGGCATCAATGCCCACTCCAGTCGAGTGAGAGTGCACCAACAGGGGACCAGCAATTGCTGGGACCCTGTTTCCTTTTCCACACCCTAACCAGCCAGGTCCCGGTGGAGTGGGTGATGCCCCTGCCCATATCTCCTACCCTAATCCTAACCTATCCCCCCTCCCTCCCCCCACCCCCCAGAAAAACAGAAAAAAAGCCTAAAAAATGGAAAAACAGAAAAACAGAAAAAGAAGCCTAAATAGAGTGGTTACTAAAGATGGGGGTGCCAGAAATATAAAGATGAAAGAAAGAGTGGACTAAGGAATAGGGGGTGCCATGAATAAGAACAAGAGAATAAAAAGGAAAAATGGAAATAGATGACAAGAGAGTCACAAAGGGTACACAGAGAAGAAAAATAGAGAAAAACTAAGAAAAAGTACAGAGAAAGCTAAGAAGAAAGCACATGAAAGAAAAGCTCCCCAAGTAGGGTTGAGACAAACAGAGAAATAGAACTCCCCAAGCAGGGTTGAGAAAAACAGAAAAGCACAGAAAAAGCTAAGAAAATGCAGAAAAAAACCTAAGTAAGAAGAAACAGAGAAATAGAAGACAAGAAAGTCACAAAGAAAACCTAAGTTAAGGGAAACATATAAATAGAGGACAAGACAGTCCCTACATCATTGAGCCCAGCCTGATGAAGGCGAAACAACGCCGAAACGTCGCGACGGGCTCAATCATAAACAGCTAGCAACTATAACCCAAGATGGGTAATTTTTTGATCAGGGGGCATCAATGCCCACTCCAGTCGAGTGAGAGTGCACCAACAGGGGACCAGCAATTGCTGGGACCCTGTTTCCTTTTCCACACCCTAACCAGCCAGGTCCCGGTGGAGTGGGTGATGCCCCTGCCCATATCTCCTACCCTAATCCTAACCTATCCCCCCTCCCTCCCCCCCACCCCCCAGAAAAACAGAAAAAAAGCCTAAAAAATGGAAAAACAGAAAAACAGAAAAAGAAGCCTAAATAGAGTGGTTACTAAAGATGGGGGTGCCAGAAATATAAAGATGAAAGAAAGAGTGGACTAAGGAATAGGGGGTGCCATGAATAAGAACAAGAGAATAAAAAGGAAAAATGGAAATAGATGACAAGAGAGTCACAAAGGGTACACAGAGAAGAAAAATAGAGAAAAACTAAGAAAAAAGTACAGAGAAAGCTAAGAAGAAAGCACATGAAAGAAAAGCTCCCCAAGTAGGGTTGAGACAAACAGAGAAATAGAACTCCCCAAGCAGGGTTGAGAAAAACAGAAAAGCACAGAAAAAGCTAAGAAAATGCAGAAAAAAACCTAAGTAAGAAGAAACAGAGAAATAGAAGACAAGAAAGTCACAAAGAAAACCTAAGTTAAGGGAAACATATAAATAGAGGACAAGACAGTCCCTACATCATTGAGCCCAGCCTGATGAAGGCGAAACAACGCCGAAACGTCGCGACGGGCTCAATCATAAACAGCTAGCAACTATAACCCAAGATGGGTAATTTTTTGATCAGGGGGCATCAATGCCCACTCCAGTCGAGTGAGAGTGCACCAACAGGGGACCAGCAATTGCTGGGACCCTGTTTCCTTTTCCACACCCTAACCAGCCAGGTCCCGGTGGAGTGGGTGATGCCCCTGCCCATATCTCCTACCCTAATCCTAACCTATCCCCCCTCCCTCCCCCCCACCCCCCAGAAAAACAGAAAAAAAGCCTAAAAAATGGAAAAACAGAAAAACAGAAAAAGAAGCCTAAATAGAGTGGTTACTAAAGATGGGGGTGCCAGAAATATAAAGATGAAAGAAAGAGTGGACTAAGGAATAGGGGGTGCCATGAATAAGAACAAGAGAATAAAAAGGAAAAATGGAAATAGATGACAAGAGAGTCACAAAGGGTACACAGAGAAGAAAAATAGAGAAAAACTAAGAAAAAAGTACAGAGAAAGCTAAGAAGAAAGCACATGAAAGAAAAGCTCCCCAAGTAGGGTTGAGACAAACAGAGAAATAGAACTCCCCAAGCAGGGTTGAGAAAAACAGAAAAGCACAGAAAAAGCTAAGAAAATGCAGAAAAAAACCTAAGTAAGAAGAAACAGAGAAATAGAAGACAAGAAAGTCACAAAGAAAACCTAAGTTAAGGGAAACATATAAATAGAGGACAAGACAGTCCCTACATCATTGAGCCCAGCCTGATGAAGGCGAAACAACGCCGAAACGTCGCGACGGGCTCAATCATAAACAGCTAGCAACTATAACCCAAGATGGGTAATTTTTGATCAGGGGGCATCAATGCCCACTCCAGTCGAGTGAGAGTGCACCAACAGGGGACCAGCAATTGCTGGGACCCTGTTTCCTTTTCCACACCCTAACCAGCCAGGTCCCGGTGGAGTGGGTGATGCCCCTGCCCATATCTCCTACCCTAATCCTAACCTATCCCCCCTCCCTCCCCCCCACCCCCCAGAAAAACAGAAAAAAAGCCTAAAAAATGGAAAAACAGAAAAACAGAAAAAGAAGCCTAAATAGAGTGGTTACTAAAGATGGGGGTGCCAGAAATATAAAGATGAAAGAAAGAGTGGACTAAGGAATAGGGGGTGCCATGAATAAGAACAAGAGAATAAAAAGGAAAAATGGAAATAGATGACAAGAGAGTCACAAAGGGTACACAGAGAAGAAAAATAGAGAAAAACTAAGAAAAAAGTACAGAGAAAGCTAAGAAGAAAGCACATGAAAGAAAAGCTCCCCAAGTAGGGTTGAGACAAACAGAGAAATAGAACTCCCCAAGCAGGGTTGAGAAAAACAGAAAAGCACAGAAAAAGCTAAGAAAATGCAGAAAAAAACCTAAGTAAGAAGAAACAGAGAAATAGAAGACAAGAAAGTCACAAAGAAAACCTAAGTTAAGGGAAACATATAAATAGAGGACAAGACAGTCCCTACATCATTGAGCCCAGCCTGATGAAGGCGAAACAACGCCGAAACGTCGCGACGGGCTCAATCATAAACAGCTAGCAACTATAACCCAAGATGGGTAATTTTTTGATCAGGGGGCATCAATGCCCACTCCAGTCGAGTGAGAGTGCACCAACAGGGGACCAGCAATTGCTGGGACCCTGTTTCCTTTTCCACACCCTAACCAGCCAGGTCCCGGTGGAGTGGGTGATGCCCCTGCCCATATCTCCTACCCTAATCCTAACCTATCCCCCCTCCCTCCCCCCCACCCCCCAGAAAAACAGAAAAAAAGCCTAAAAAATGGAAAAACAGAAAAACAGAAAAAGAAGCCTAAATAGAGTGGTTACTAAAGATGGGGGTGCCAGAAATATAAAGATGAAAGAAAGAGTGGACTAAGGAATAGGGGGTGCCATGAATAAGAACAAGAGAATAAAAAGGAAAAATGGAAATAGATGACAAGAGAGTCACAAAGGGTACACAGAGAAGAAAAATAGAGAAAAACTAAGAAAAAAGTACAGAGAAAGCTAAGAAGAAAGCACATGAAAGAAAAGCTCCCCAAGTAGGGTTGAGACAAACAGAGAAATAGAACTCCCCAAGCAGGGTTGAGAAAAACAGAAAAGCACAGAAAAAGCTAAGAAAATGCAGAAAAAAACCTAAGTAAGAAGAAACAGAGAAATAGAAGACAAGAAAGTCACAAAGAAAACCTAAGTTAAGGGAAACATATAAATAGAGGACAAGACAGTCCCTACATCATTGAGCCCAGCCTGATGAAGGCGAAACAACGCCGAAACGTCGCGACGGGCTCAATCATAAACAGCTAGCAACTATAACCCAAGATGGGTAATTTTTGATCAGGGGGCATCAATGCCCACTCCAGTCGAGTGAGAGTGCACCAACAGGGGACCAGCAATTGCTGGGACCCTGTTTCCTTTTCCACACCCTAACCAGCCAGGTCCCGGTGGAGTGGGTGATGCCCCTGCCCATATCTCCTACCCTAATCCTAACCTATCCCCCCTCCCTCCCCCCCACCCCCCAGAAAAACAGAAAAAAAGCCTAAAAAATGGAAAAACAGAAAAACAGAAAAAGAAGCCTAAATAGAGTGGTTACTAAAGATGGGGGTGCCAGAAATATAAAGATGAAAGAAAGAGTGGACTAAGGAATAGGGGGTGCCATGAATAAGAACAAGAGAATAAAAAGGAAAAATGGAAATAGATGACAAGAGAGTCACAAAGGGTACACAGAGAAGAAAAATAGAGAAAAACTAAGAAAAAAGTACAGAGAAAGCTAAGAAGAAAGCACATGAAAGAAAAGCTCCCCAAGTAGGGTTGAGACAAACAGAGAAATAGAACTCCCCAAGCAGGGTTGAGAAAAACAGAAAAGCACAGAAAAAGCTAAGAAAATGCAGAAAAAAACCTAAGTAAGAAGAAACAGAGAAATAGAAGACAAGAAAGTCACAAAGAAAACCTAAGTTAAGGGAAACATATAAATAGAGGACAAGACAGTCCCTACATCATTGAGCCCAGCCTGATGAAGGCGAAACAACGCCGAAACGTCGCGACGGGCTCAATCATAAACAGCTAGCAACTATAACCCAAGATGGGTAATTTTTTGATCAGGGGGCATCAATGCCCACTCCAGTCGAGTGAGAGTGCACCAACAGGGGACCAGCAATTGCTGGGACCCTGTTTCCTTTTCCACACCCTAACCAGCCAGGTCCCGGTGGAGTGGGTGATGCCCCTGCCCATATCTCCTACCCTAATCCTAACCTATCCCCCCTCCCTCCCCCCCACCCCCCAGAAAAACAGAAAAAAAGCCTAAAAAATGGAAAAACAGAAAAACAGAAAAAGAAGCCTAAATAGAGTGGTTACTAAAGATGGGGGTGCCAGAAATATAAAGATGAAAGAAAGAGTGGACTAAGGAATAGGGGGTGCCATGAATAAGAACAAGAGAATAAAAAGGAAAAATGGAAATAGATGACAAGAGAGTCACAAAGGGTACACAGAGAAGAAAAATAGAGAAAAACTAAGAAAAAAGTACAGAGAAAGCTAAGAAGAAAGCACATGAAAGAAAAGCTCCCCAAGTAGGGTTGAGACAAACAGAGAAATAGAACTCCCCAAGCAGGGTTGAGAAAAACAGAAAAGCACAGAAAAAGCTAAGAAAATGCAGAAAAAAACCTAAGTAAGAAGAAACAGAGAAATAGAAGACAAGAAAGTCACAAAGAAAACCTAAGTTAAGGGAAACATATAAATAGAGGACAAGACAGTCCCTACATCATTGAGCCCAGCCTGATGAAGGCGAAACAACGCCGAAACGTCGCGACGGGCTCAATCATAAACAGCTAGCAACTATAACCCAAGATGGGTAATTTTTTGATCAGGGGGCATCAATGCCCACTCCAGTCGAGTGAGAGTGCACCAACAGGGGACCAGCAATTGCTGGGACCCTGTTTCCTTTTCCACACCCTAACCAGCCAGGTCCCGGTGGAGTGGGTGATGCCCCTGCCCATATCTCCTACCCTAATCCTAACCTATCCCCCCTCCCTCCCCCCCACCCCCCAGAAAAACAGAAAAAAAGCCTAAAAAATGGAAAAACAGAAAAACAGAAAAAGAAGCCTAAATAGAGTGGTTACTAAAGATGGGGGTGCCAGAAATATAAAGATGAAAGAAAGAGTGGACTAAGGAATAGGGGGTGCCATGAATAAGAACAAGAGAATAAAAAGGAAAAATGGAAATAGATGACAAGAGAGTCACAAAGGGTACACAGAGAAGAAAAATAGAGAAAAACTAAGAAAAAAGTACAGAGAAAGCTAAGAAGAAAGCACATGAAAGAAAAGCTCCCCAAGTAGGGTTGAGACAAACAGAGAAATAGAACTCCCCAAGCAGGGTTGAGAAAAACAGAAAAGCACAGAAAAAGCTAAGAAAATGCAGAAAAAAACCTAAGTAAGAAGAAACAGAGAAATAGAAGACAAGAAAGTCACAAAGAAAACCTAAGTTAAGGGAAACATATAAATAGAGGACAAGACAGTCCCTACATCATTGAGCCCAGCCTGATGAAGGCGAAACAACGCCGAAACGTCGCGACGGGCTCAATCATAAACAGCTAGCAACTATAACCCAAGATGGGTAATTTTTTGATCAGGGGGCATCAATGCCCACTCCAGTCGAGTGAGAGTGCACCAACAGGGGACCAGCAATTGCTGGGACCCTGTTTCCTTTTCCACACCCTAACCAGCCAGGTCCCGGTGGAGTGGGTGATGCCCCTGCCCATATCTCCTACCCTAATCCTAACCTATCCCCCCTCCCTCCCCCCCACCCCCCAGAAAAACAGAAAAAAAGCCTAAAAAATGGAAAAACAGAAAAACAGAAAAAGAAGCCTAAATAGAGTGGTTACTAAAGATGGGGGTGCCAGAAATATAAAGATGAAAGAAAGAGTGGACTAAGGAATAGGGGGTGCCATGAATAAGAACAAGAGAATAAAAAGGAAAAATGGAAATAGATGACAAGAGAGTCACAAAGGGTACACAGAGAAGAAAAATAGAGAAAAACTAAGAAAAAAGTACAGAGAAAGCTAAGAAGAAAGCACATGAAAGAAAAGCTCCCCAAGTAGGGTTGAGACAAACAGAGAAATAGAACTCCCCAAGCAGGGTTGAGAAAAACAGAAAAGCACAGAAAAAGCTAAGAAAATGCAGAAAAAAACCTAAGTAAGAAGAAACAGAGAAATAGAAGACAAGAAAGTCACAAAGAAAACCTAAGTTAAGGGAAACATATAAATAGAGGACAAGACAGTCCCTACATCATTGAGCCCAGCCTGATGAAGGCGAAACAACGCCGAAACGTCGCGACGGGCTCAATCATAAACAGCTAGCAACTATAACCCAAGATGGGTAATTTTTTGATCAGGGGGCATCAATGCCCACTCCAGTCGAGTGAGAGTGCACCAACAGGGGACCAGCAATTGCTGGGACCCTGTTTCCTTTTCCACACCCTAACCAGCCAGGTCCCGGTGGAGTGGGTGATGCCCCTGCCCATATCTCCTACCCTAATCCTAACCTATCCCCCCTCCCTCCCCCCCACCCCCCAGAAAAACAGAAAAAAAGCCTAAAAAATGGAAAAACAGAAAAACAGAAAAAGAAGCCTAAATAGAGTGGTTACTAAAGATGGGGGTGCCAGAAATATAAAGATGAAAGAAAGAGTGGACTAAGGAATAGGGGGTGCCATGAATAAGAACAAGAGAATAAAAAGGAAAAATGGAAATAGATGACAAGAGAGTCACAAAGGGTACACAGAGAAGAAAAATAGAGAAAAACTAAGAAAAAAGTACAGAGAAAGCTAAGAAGAAAGCACATGAAAGAAAAGCTCCCCAAGTAGGGTTGAGACAAACAGAGAAATAGAACTCCCCAAGCAGGGTTGAGAAAAACAGAAAAGCACAGAAAAAGCTAAGAAAATGCAGAAAAAAACCTAAGTAAGAAGAAACAGAGAAATAGAAGACAAGAAAGTCACAAAGAAAACCTAAGTTAAGGGAAACATATAAATAGAGGACAAGACAGTCCCTACATCATTGAGCCCAGCCTGATGAAGGCGAAACAACGCCGAAACGTCGCGACGGGCTCAATCATAAACAGCTAGCAACTATAACCCAAGATGGGTAATTTTTTGATCAGGGGGCATCAATGCCCACTCCAGTCGAGTGAGAGTGCACCAACAGGGGACCAGCAATTGCTGGGACCCTGTTTCCTTTTCCACACCCTAACCAGCCAGGTCCCGGTGGAGTGGGTGATGCCCCTGCCCATATCTCCTACCCTAATCCTAACCTATCCCCCCTCCCTCCCCCCCACCCCCCAGAAAAACAGAAAAAAAGCCTAAAAAATGGAAAAACAGAAAAACAGAAAAAGAAGCCTAAATAGAGTGGTTACTAAAGATGGGGGTGCCAGAAATATAAAGATGAAAGAAAGAGTGGACTAAGGAATAGGGGGTGCCATGAATAAGAACAAGAGAATAAAAAGGAAAAATGGAAATAGATGACAAGAGAGTCACAAAGGGTACACAGAGAAGAAAAATAGAGAAAAACTAAGAAAAAAGTACAGAGAAAGCTAAGAAGAAAGCACATGAAAGAAAAGCTCCCCAAGTAGGGTTGAGACAAACAGAGAAATAGAACTCCCCAAGCAGGGTTGAGAAAAACAGAAAAGCACAGAAAAAGCTAAGAAAATGCAGAAAAAAACCTAAGTAAGAAGAAACAGAGAAATAGAAGACAAGAAAGTCACAAAGAAAACCTAAGTTAAGGGAAACATATAAATAGAGGACAAGACAGTCCCTACATCATTGAGCCCAGCCTGATGAAGGCGAAACAACGCCGAAACGTCGCGACGGGCTCAATCATAAACAGCTAGCAACTATAACCCAAGATGGGTAATTTTTTGATCAGGGGGCATCAATGCCCACTCCAGTCGAGTGAGAGTGCACCAACAGGGGACCAGCAATTGCTGGGACCCTGTTTCCTTTTCCACACCCTAACCAGCCAGGTCCCGGTGGAGTGGGTGATGCCCCTGCCCATATCTCCTACCCTAATCCTAACCTATCCCCCCTCCCTCCCCCCCACCCCCCAGAAAAACAGAAAAAAAGCCTAAAAAATGGAAAAACAGAAAAACAGAAAAAGAAGCCTAAATAGAGTGGTTACTAAAGATGGGGGTGCCAGAAATATAAAGATGAAAGAAAGAGTGGACTAAGGAATAGGGGGTGCCATGAATAAGAACAAGAGAATAAAAAGGAAAAATGGAAATAGATGACAAGAGAGTCACAAAGGGTACACAGAGAAGAAAAATAGAGAAAAACTAAGAAAAAAGTACAGAGAAAGCTAAGAAGAAAGCACATGAAAGAAAAGCTCCCCAAGTAGGGTTGAGACAAACAGAGAAATAGAACTCCCCAAGCAGGGTTGAGAAAAACAGAAAAGCACAGAAAAAGCTAAGAAAATGCAGAAAAAAACCTAAGTAAGAAGAAACAGAGAAATAGAAGACAAGAAAGTCACAAAGAAAACCTAAGTTAAGGGAAACATATAAATAGAGGACAAGACAGTCCCTACATCATTGAGCCCAGCCTGATGAAGGCGAAACAACGCCGAAACGTCGCGACGGGCTCAATCATAAACAGCTAGCAACTATAACCCAAGATGGGTAATTTTTTGATCAGGGGGCATCAATGCCCACTCCAGTCGAGTGAGAGTGCACCAACAGGGGACCAGCAATTGCTGGGACCCTGTTTCCTTTTCCACACCCTAACCAGCCAGGTCCCGGTGGAGTGGGTGATGCCCCTGCCCATATCTCCTACCCTAATCCTAACCTATCCCCCCTCCCTCCCCCCCACCCCCCAGAAAAACAGAAAAAAAGCCTAAAAAATGGAAAAACAGAAAAACAGAAAAAGAAGCCTAAATAGAGTGGTTACTAAAGATGGGGGTGCCAGAAATATAAAGATGAAAGAAAGAGTGGACTAAGGAATAGGGGGTGCCATGAATAAGAACAAGAGAATAAAAAGGAAAAATGGAAATAGATGACAAGAGAGTCACAAAGGGTACACAGAGAAGAAAAATAGAGAAAAACTAAGAAAAAAGTACAGAGAAAGCTAAGAAGAAAGCACATGAAAGAAAAGCTCCCCAAGTAGGGTTGAGACAAACAGAGAAATAGAACTCCCCAAGCAGGGTTGAGAAAAACAGAAAAGCACAGAAAAAGCTAAGAAAATGCAGAAAAAAACCTAAGTAAGAAGAAACAGAGAAATAGAAGACAAGAAAGTCACAAAGAAAACCTAAGTTAAGGGAAACATATAAATAGAGGACAAGACAGTCCCTACATCATTGAGCCCAGCCTGATGAAGGCGAAACAACGCCGAAACGTCGCGACGGGCTCAATCATAAACAGCTAGCAACTATAACCCAAGATGGGTAATTTTTTGATCAGGGGGCATCAATGCCCACTCCAGTCGAGTGAGAGTGCACCAACAGGGGACCAGCAATTGCTGGGACCCTGTTTCCTTTTCCACACCCTAACCAGCCAGGTCCCGGTGGAGTGGGTGATGCCCCTGCCCATATCTCCTACCCTAATCCTAACCTATCCCCCCTCCCTCCCCCCCACCCCCCAGAAAAACAGAAAAAAAGCCTAAAAAATGGAAAAACAGAAAAACAGAAAAAGAAGCCTAAATAGAGTGGTTACTAAAGATGGGGGTGCCAGAAATATAAAGATGAAAGAAAGAGTGGACTAAGGAATAGGGGGTGCCATGAATAAGAACAAGAGAATAAAAAGGAAAAATGGAAATAGATGACAAGAGAGTCACAAAGGGTACACAGAGAAGAAAAATAGAGAAAAACTAAGAAAAAAGTACAGAGAAAGCTAAGAAGAAAGCACATGAAAGAAAAGCTCCCCAAGTAGGGTTGAGACAAACAGAGAAATAGAACTCCCCAAGCAGGGTTGAGAAAAACAGAAAAGCACAGAAAAAGCTAAGAAAATGCAGAAAAAAACCTAAGTAAGAAGAAACAGAGAAATAGAAGACAAGAAAGTCACAAAGAAAACCTAAGTTAAGGGAAACATATAAATAGAGGACAAGACAGTCCCTACATCATTGAGCCCAGCCTGATGAAGGCGAAACAACGCCGAAACGTCGCGACGGGCTCAATCATAAACAGCTAGCAACTATAACCCAAGATGGGTAATTTTTTGATCAGGGGGCATCAATGCCCACTCCAGTCGAGTGAGAGTGCACCAACAGGGGACCAGCAATTGCTGGGACCCTGTTTCCTTTTCCACACCCTAACCAGCCAGGTCCCGGTGGAGTGGGTGATGCCCCTGCCCATATCTCCTACCCTAATCCTAACCTATCCCCCCTCCCTCCCCCCCACCCCCCAGAAAAACAGAAAAAAAGCCTAAAAAATGGAAAAACAGAAAAACAGAAAAAGAAGCCTAAATAGAGTGGTTACTAAAGATGGGGGTGCCAGAAATATAAAGATGAAAGAAAGAGTGGACTAAGGAATAGGGGGTGCCATGAATAAGAACAAGAGAATAAAAAGGAAAAATGGAAATAGATGACAAGAGAGTCACAAAGGGTACACAGAGAAGAAAAATAGAGAAAAACTAAGAAAAAAGTACAGAGAAAGCTAAGAAGAAAGCACATGAAAGAAAAGCTCCCCAAGTAGGGTTGAGACAAACAGAGAAATAGAACTCCCCAAGCAGGGTTGAGAAAAACAGAAAAGCACAGAAAAAGCTAAGAAAATGCAGAAAAAAACCTAAGTAAGAAGAAACAGAGAAATAGAAGACAAGAAAGTCACAAAGAAAACCTAAGTTAAGGGAAACATATAAATAGAGGACAAGACAGTCCCTACATCATTGAGCCCAGCCTGATGAAGGCGAAACAACGCCGAAACGTCGCGACGGGCTCAATCATAAACAGCTAGCAACTATAACCCAAGATGGGTAATTTTTTGATCAGGGGGCATCAATGCCCACTCCAGTCGAGTGAGAGTGCACCAACAGGGGACCAGCAATTGCTGGGACCCTGTTTCCTTTTCCACACCCTAACCAGCCAGGTCCCGGTGGAGTGGGTGATGCCCCTGCCCATATCTCCTACCCTAATCCTAACCTATCCCCCCTCCCTCCCCCCCACCCCCCAGAAAAACAGAAAAAAAGCCTAAAAAATGGAAAAACAGAAAAACAGAAAAAGAAGCCTAAATAGAGTGGTTACTAAAGATGGGGGTGCCAGAAATATAAAGATGAAAGAAAGAGTGGACTAAGGAATAGGGGGTGCCATGAATAAGAACAAGAGAATAAAAAGGAAAAATGGAAATAGATGACAAGAGAGTCACAAAGGGTACACAGAGAAGAAAAATAGAGAAAAACTAAGAAAAAAGTACAGAGAAAGCTAAGAAGAAAGCACATGAAAGAAAAGCTCCCCAAGTAGGGTTGAGACAAACAGAGAAATAGAACTCCCCAAGCAGGGTTGAGAAAAACAGAAAAGCACAGAAAAAGCTAAGAAAATGCAGAAAAAAACCTAAGTAAGAAGAAACAGAGAAATAGAAGACAAGAAAGTCACAAAGAAAACCTAAGTTAAGGGAAACATATAAATAGAGGACAAGACAGTCCCTACATCATTGAGCCCAGCCTGATGAAGGCGAAACAACGCCGAAACGTCGCGACGGGCTCAATCATAAACAGCTAGCAACTATAACCCAAGATGGGTAATTTTTTGATCAGGGGGCATCAATGCCCACTCCAGTCGAGTGAGAGTGCACCAACAGGGGACCAGCAATTGCTGGGACCCTGTTTCCTTTTCCACACCCTAACCAGCCAGGTCCCGGTGGAGTGGGTGATGCCCCTGCCCATATCTCCTACCCTAATCCTAACCTATCCCCCCTCCCTCCCCCCCACCCCCCAGAAAAACAGAAAAAAAGCCTAAAAAATGGAAAAACAGAAAAACAGAAAAAGAAGCCTAAATAGAGTGGTTACTAAAGATGGGGGTGCCAGAAATATAAAGATGAAAGAAAGAGTGGACTAAGGAATAGGGGGTGCCATGAATAAGAACAAGAGAATAAAAAGGAAAAATGGAAATAGATGACAAGAGAGTCACAAAGGGTACACAGAGAAGAAAAATAGAGAAAAACTAAGAAAAAAGTACAGAGAAAGCTAAGAAGAAAGCACATGAAAGAAAAGCTCCCCAAGTAGGGTTGAGACAAACAGAGAAATAGAACTCCCCAAGCAGGGTTGAGAAAAACAGAAAAGCACAGAAAAAGCTAAGAAAATGCAGAAAAAAACCTAAGTAAGAAGAAACAGAGAAATAGAAGACAAGAAAGTCACAAAGAAAACCTAAGTTAAGGGAAACATATAAATAGAGGACAAGACAGTCCCTACATCATTGAGCCCAGCCTGATGAAGGCGAAACAACGCCGAAACGTCGCGACGGGCTCAATCATAAACAGCTAGCAACTATAACCCAAGATGGGTAATTTTTTGATCAGGGGGCATCAATGCCCACTCCAGTCGAGTGAGAGTGCACCAACAGGGGACCAGCAATTGCTGGGACCCTGTTTCCTTTTCCACACCCTAACCAGCCAGGTCCCGGTGGAGTGGGTGATGCCCCTGCCCATATCTCCTACCCTAATCCTAACCTATCCCCCCTCCCTCCCCCCCACCCCCCAGAAAAACAGAAAAAAAGCCTAAAAAATGGAAAAACAGAAAAACAGAAAAAGAAGCCTAAATAGAGTGGTTACTAAAGATGGGGGTGCCAGAAATATAAAGATGAAAGAAAGAGTGGACTAAGGAATAGGGGGTGCCATGAATAAGAACAAGAGAATAAAAAGGAAAAATGGAAATAGATGACAAGAGAGTCACAAAGGGTACACAGAGAAGAAAAATAGAGAAAAACTAAGAAAAAAGTACAGAGAAAGCTAAGAAGAAAGCACATGAAAGAAAAGCTCCCCAAGTAGGGTTGAGACAAACAGAGAAATAGAACTCCCCAAGCAGGGTTGAGAAAAACAGAAAAGCACAGAAAAAGCTAAGAAAATGCAGAAAAAAACCTAAGTAAGAAGAAACAGAGAAATAGAAGACAAGAAAGTCACAAAGAAAACCTAAGTTAAGGGAAACATATAAATAGAGGACAAGACAGTCCCTACATCATTGAGCCCAGCCTGATGAAGGCGAAACAACGCCGAAACGTCGCGACGGGCTCAATCATAAACAGCTAGCAACTATAACCCAAGATGGGTAATTTTTTGATCAGGGGGCATCAATGCCCACTCCAGTCGAGTGAGAGTGCACCAACAGGGGACCAGCAATTGCTGGGACCCTGTTTCCTTTTCCACACCCTAACCAGCCAGGTCCCGGTGGAGTGGGTGATGCCCCTGCCCATATCTCCTACCCTAATCCTAACCTATCCCCCCTCCCTCCCCCCCACCCCCCAGAAAAACAGAAAAAAAGCCTAAAAAATGGAAAAACAGAAAAACAGAAAAAGAAGCCTAAATAGAGTGGTTACTAAAGATGGGGGTGCCAGAAATATAAAGATGAAAGAAAGAGTGGACTAAGGAATAGGGGGTGCCATGAATAAGAACAAGAGAATAAAAAGGAAAAATGGAAATAGATGACAAGAGAGTCACAAAGGGTACACAGAGAAGAAAAATAGAGAAAAACTAAGAAAAAAGTACAGAGAAAGCTAAGAAGAAAGCACATGAAAGAAAAGCTCCCCAAGTAGGGTTGAGACAAACAGAGAAATAGAACTCCCCAAGCAGGGTTGAGAAAAACAGAAAAGCACAGAAAAAGCTAAGAAAATGCAGAAAAAAACCTAAGTAAGAAGAAACAGAGAAATAGAAGACAAGAAAGTCACAAAGAAAACCTAAGTTAAGGGAAACATATAAATAGAGGACAAGACAGTCCCTACATCATTGAGCCCAGCCTGATGAAGGCGAAACAACGCCGAAACGTCGCGACGGGCTCAATCATAAACAGCTAGCAACTATAACCCAAGATGGGTAATTTTTTGATCAGGGGGCATCAATGCCCACTCCAGTCGAGTGAGAGTGCACCAACAGGGGACCAGCAATTGCTGGGACCCTGTTTCCTTTTCCACACCCTAACCAGCCAGGTCCCGGTGGAGTGGGTGATGCCCCTGCCCATATCTCCTACCCTAATCCTAACCTATCCCCCCTCCCTCCCCCCCACCCCCCAGAAAAACAGAAAAAAAGCCTAAAAAATGGAAAAACAGAAAAACAGAAAAAGAAGCCTAAATAGAGTGGTTACTAAAGATGGGGGTGCCAGAAATATAAAGATGAAAGAAAGAGTGGACTAAGGAATAGGGGGTGCCATGAATAAGAACAAGAGAATAAAAAGGAAAAATGGAAATAGATGACAAGAGAGTCACAAAGGGTACACAGAGAAGAAAAATAGAGAAAAACTAAGAAAAAAGTACAGAGAAAGCTAAGAAGAAAGCACATGAAAGAAAAGCTCCCCAAGTAGGGTTGAGACAAACAGAGAAATAGAACTCCCCAAGCAGGGTTGAGAAAAACAGAAAAGCACAGAAAAAGCTAAGAAAATGCAGAAAAAAACCTAAGTAAGAAGAAACAGAGAAATAGAAGACAAGAAAGTCACAAAGAAAACCTAAGTTAAGGGAAACATATAAATAGAGGACAAGACAGTCCCTACATCATTGAGCCCAGCCTGATGAAGGCGAAACAACGCCGAAACGTCGCGACGGGCTCAATCATAAACAGCTAGCAACTATAACCCAAGATGGGTAATTTTTTGATCAGGGGGCATCAATGCCCACTCCAGTCGAGTGAGAGTGCACCAACAGGGGACCAGCAATTGCTGGGACCCTGTTTCCTTTTCCACACCCTAACCAGCCAGGTCCCGGTGGAGTGGGTGATGCCCCTGCCCATATCTCCTACCCTAATCCTAACCTATCCCCCCTCCCTCCCCCCCACCCCCCAGAAAAACAGAAAAAAAGCCTAAAAAATGGAAAAACAGAAAAACAGAAAAAGAAGCCTAAATAGAGTGGTTACTAAAGATGGGGGTGCCAGAAATATAAAGATGAAAGAAAGAGTGGACTAAGGAATAGGGGGTGCCATGAATAAGAACAAGAGAATAAAAAGGAAAAATGGAAATAGATGACAAGAGAGTCACAAAGGGTACACAGAGAAGAAAAATAGAGAAAAACTAAGAAAAAAGTACAGAGAAAGCTAAGAAGAAAGCACATGAAAGAAAAGCTCCCCAAGTAGGGTTGAGACAAACAGAGAAATAGAACTCCCCAAGCAGGGTTGAGAAAAACAGAAAAGCACAGAAAAAGCTAAGAAAATGCAGAAAAAAACCTAAGTAAGAAGAAACAGAGAAATAGAAGACAAGAAAGTCACAAAGAAAACCTAAGTTAAGGGAAACATATAAATAGAGGACAAGACAGTCCCTACATCATTGAGCCCAGCCTGATGAAGGCGAAACAACGCCGAAACGTCGCGACGGGCTCAATCATAAACAGCTAGCAACTATAACCCAAGATGGGTAATTTTTTGATCAGGGGGCATCAATGCCCACTCCAGTCGAGTGAGAGTGCACCAACAGGGGACCAGCAATTGCTGGGACCCTGTTTCCTTTTCCACACCCTAACCAGCCAGGTCCCGGTGGAGTGGGTGATGCCCCTGCCCATATCTCCTACCCTAATCCTAACCTATCCCCCCTCCCTCCCCCCCACCCCCCAGAAAAACAGAAAAAAAGCCTAAAAAATGGAAAAACAGAAAAACAGAAAAAGAAGCCTAAATAGAGTGGTTACTAAAGATGGGGGTGCCAGAAATATAAAGATGAAAGAAAGAGTGGACTAAGGAATAGGGGGTGCCATGAATAAGAACAAGAGAATAAAAAGGAAAAATGGAAATAGATGACAAGAGAGTCACAAAGGGTACACAGAGAAGAAAAATAGAGAAAAACTAAGAAAAAAGTACAGAGAAAGCTAAGAAGAAAGCACATGAAAGAAAAGCTCCCCAAGTAGGGTTGAGACAAACAGAGAAATAGAACTCCCCAAGCAGGGTTGAGAAAAACAGAAAAGCACAGAAAAAGCTAAGAAAATGCAGAAAAAAACCTAAGTAAGAAGAAACAGAGAAATAGAAGACAAGAAAGTCACAAAGAAAACCTAAGTTAAGGGAAACATATAAATAGAGGACAAGACAGTCCCTACATCATTGAGCCCAGCCTGATGAAGGCGAAACAACGCCGAAACGTCGCGACGGGCTCAATCATAAACAGCTAGCAACTATAACCCAAGATGGGTAATTTTTTGATCAGGGGGCATCAATGCCCACTCCAGTCGAGTGAGAGTGCACCAACAGGGGACCAGCAATTGCTGGGACCCTGTTTCCTTTTCCACACCCTAACCAGCCAGGTCCCGGTGGAGTGGGTGATGCCCCTGCCCATATCTCCTACCCTAATCCTAACCTATCCCCCCTCCCTCCCCCCCACCCCCCAGAAAAACAGAAAAAAAGCCTAAAAAATGGAAAAACAGAAAAACAGAAAAAGAAGCCTAAATAGAGTGGTTACTAAAGATGGGGGTGCCAGAAATATAAAGATGAAAGAAAGAGTGGACTAAGGAATAGGGGGTGCCATGAATAAGAACAAGAGAATAAAAAGGAAAAATGGAAATAGATGACAAGAGAGTCACAAAGGGTACACAGAGAAGAAAAATAGAGAAAAACTAAGAAAAAAGTACAGAGAAAGCTAAGAAGAAAGCACATGAAAGAAAAGCTCCCCAAGTAGGGTTGAGACAAACAGAGAAATAGAACTCCCCAAGCAGGGTTGAGAAAAACAGAAAAGCACAGAAAAAGCTAAGAAAATGCAGAAAAAAACCTAAGTAAGAAGAAACAGAGAAATAGAAGACAAGAAAGTCACAAAGAAAACCTAAGTTAAGGGAAACATATAAATAGAGGACAAGACAGTCCCTACATCATTGAGCCCAGCCTGATGAAGGCGAAACAACGCCGAAACGTCGCGACGGGCTCAATCATAAACAGCTAGCAACTATAACCCAAGATGGGTAATTTTTTGATCAGGGGGCATCAATGCCCACTCCAGTCGAGTGAGAGTGCACCAACAGGGGACCAGCAATTGCTGGGACCCTGTTTCCTTTTCCACACCCTAACCAGCCAGGTCCCGGTGGAGTGGGTGATGCCCCTGCCCATATCTCCTACCCTAATCCTAACCTATCCCCCCTCCCTCCCCCCCACCCCCCAGAAAAACAGAAAAAAAGCCTAAAAAATGGAAAAACAGAAAAACAGAAAAAGAAGCCTAAATAGAGTGGTTACTAAAGATGGGGGTGCCAGAAATATAAAGATGAAAGAAAGAGTGGACTAAGGAATAGGGGGTGCCATGAATAAGAACAAGAGAATAAAAAGGAAAAATGGAAATAGATGACAAGAGAGTCACAAAGGGTACACAGAGAAGAAAAATAGAGAAAAACTAAGAAAAAAGTACAGAGAAAGCTAAGAAGAAAGCACATGAAAGAAAAGCTCCCCAAGTAGGGTTGAGACAAACAGAGAAATAGAACTCCCCAAGCAGGGTTGAGAAAAACAGAAAAGCACAGAAAAAGCTAAGAAAATGCAGAAAAAAACCTAAGTAAGAAGAAACAGAGAAATAGAAGACAAGAAAGTCACAAAGAAAACCTAAGTTAAGGGAAACATATAAATAGAGGACAAGACAGTCCCTACATCATTGAGCCCAGCCTGATGAAGGCGAAACAACGCCGAAACGTCGCGACGGGCTCAATCATAAACAGCTAGCAACTATAACCCAAGATGGGTAATTTTTTGATCAGGGGGCATCAATGCCCACTCCAGTCGAGTGAGAGTGCACCAACAGGGGACCAGCAATTGCTGGGACCCTGTTTCCTTTTCCACACCCTAACCAGCCAGGTCCCGGTGGAGTGGGTGATGCCCCTGCCCATATCTCCTACCCTAATCCTAACCTATCCCCCCTCCCTCCCCCCCACCCCCCAGAAAAACAGAAAAAAAGCCTAAAAAATGGAAAAACAGAAAAACAGAAAAAGAAGCCTAAATAGAGTGGTTACTAAAGATGGGGGTGCCAGAAATATAAAGATGAAAGAAAGAGTGGACTAAGGAATAGGGGGTGCCATGAATAAGAACAAGAGAATAAAAAGGAAAAATGGAAATAGATGACAAGAGAGTCACAAAGGGTACACAGAGAAGAAAAATAGAGAAAAACTAAGAAAAAAGTACAGAGAAAGCTAAGAAGAAAGCACATGAAAGAAAAGCTCCCCAAGTAGGGTTGAGACAAACAGAGAAATAGAACTCCCCAAGCAGGGTTGAGAAAAACAGAAAAGCACAGAAAAAGCTAAGAAAATGCAGAAAAAAACCTAAGTAAGAAGAAACAGAGAAATAGAAGACAAGAAAGTCACAAAGAAAACCTAAGTTAAGGGAAACATATAAATAGAGGACAAGACAGTCCCTACATCATTGAGCCCAGCCTGATGAAGGCGAAACAACGCCGAAACGTCGCGACGGGCTCAATCATAAACAGCTAGCAACTATAACCCAAGATGGGTAATTTTTTGATCAGGGGGCATCAATGCCCACTCCAGTCGAGTGAGAGTGCACCAACAGGGGACCAGCAATTGCTGGGACCCTGTTTCCTTTTCCACACCCTAACCAGCCAGGTCCCGGTGGAGTGGGTGATGCCCCTGCCCATATCTCCTACCCTAATCCTAACCTATCCCCCCTCCCTCCCCCCCACCCCCCAGAAAAACAGAAAAAAAGCCTAAAAAATGGAAAAACAGAAAAACAGAAAAAGAAGCCTAAATAGAGTGGTTACTAAAGATGGGGGTGCCAGAAATATAAAGATGAAAGAAAGAGTGGACTAAGGAATAGGGGGTGCCATGAATAAGAACAAGAGAATAAAAAGGAGAAATGGAAATAGATGACAAGAGAGTCACAAAGGGTACACAGAGAAGAAAAATAGAGAAAAACTAAGAAAAAAGTACAGAGAAAGCTAAGAAGAAAGCACATGAAAGAAAAGCTCCCCAAGTAGGGTTGAGACAAACAGAGAAATAGAACTCCCCAAGCAGGGTTGAGAAAAACAGAAAAGCACAGAAAAAGCTAAGAAAATGCAGAAAAAAACCTAAGTAAGAAGAAACAGAGAAATAGAAGACAAGAAAGTCACAAAGAAAACCTAAGTTAAGGGAAACATATAAATAGAGGACAAGACAGTCCCTACATCATTGAGCCCAGCCTGATGAAGGCGAAACAACGCCGAAACGTCGCGACGGGCTCAATCATAAACAGCTAGCAACTATAACCCAAGATGGGTAATTTTTTGATCAGGGGGCATCAATGCCCACTCCAGTCGAGTGAGAGTGCACCAACAGGGGACCAGCAATTGCTGGGACCCTGTTTCCTTTTCCACACCCTAACCAGCCAGGTCCCGGTGGAGTGGGTGATGCCCCTGCCCATATCTCCTACCCTAATCCTAACCTATCCCCCCTCCCTCCCCCCCACCCCCCAGAAAAACAGAAAAAAAGCCTAAAAAATGGAAAAACAGAAAAACAGAAAAAGAAGCCTAAATAGAGTGGTTACTAAAGATGGGGGTGCCAGAAATATAAAGATGAAAGAAAGAGTGGACTAAGGAATAGGGGGTGCCATGAATAAGAACAAGAGAATAAAAAGGAAAAATGGAAATAGATGACAAGAGAGTCACAAAGGGTACACAGAGAAGAAAAATAGAGAAAAACTAAGAAAAAAGTACAGAGAAAGCTAAGAAGAAAGCACATGAAAGAAAAGCTCCCCAAGTAGGGTTGAGACAAACAGAGAAATAGAACTCCCCAAGCAGGGTTGAGAAAAACAGAAAAGCACAGAAAAAGCTAAGAAAATGCAGAAAAAAACCTAAGTAAGAAGAAACAGAGAAATAGAAGACAAGAAAGTCACAAAGAAAACCTAAGTTAAGGGAAACATATAAATAGAGGACAAGACAGTCCCTACATCATTGAGCCCAGCCTGATGAAGGCGAAACAACGCCGAAACGTCGCGACGGGCTCAATCATAAACAGCTAGCAACTATAACCCAAGATGGGTAATTTTTTGATCAGGGGGCATCAATGCCCACTCCAGTCGAGTGAGAGTGCACCAACAGGGGACCAGCAATTGCTGGGACCCTGTTTCCTTTTCCACGCCCTAACCAGCCAGGTCCCGGTGGAGTGGGTGATGCCCCTGCCCATATCTCCTACCCTAATCCTAACCTATCCCCCCTCCCTCCCCCCCACCCCCCAGAAAAACAGAAAAAAAGCCTAAAAAATGGAAAAACAGAAAAACAGAAAAAGAAGCCTAAATAGAGTGGTTACTAAAGATGGGGGTGCCAGAAATATAAAGATGAAAGAAAGAGTGGACTAAGGAATAGGGGGTGCCATGAATAAGAACAAGAGAATAAAAAGGAAAAATGGAAATAGATGACAAGAGAGTCACAAAGGGTACACAGAGAAGAAAAATAGAGAAAAACTAAGAAAAAAGTACAGAGAAAGCTAAGAAGAAAGCACATGAAAGAAAAGCTCCCCAAGTAGGGTTGAGACAAACAGAGAAATAGAACTCCCCAAGCAGGGTTGAGAAAAACAGAAAAGCACAGAAAAAGCTAAGAAAATGCAGAAAAAAACCTAAGTAAGAAGAAACAGAGAAATAGAAGACAAGAAAGTCACAAAGAAAACCTAAGTTAAGGGAAACATATAAATAGAGGACAAGACAGTCCCTACATCATTGAGCCCAGCCTGATGAAGGCGAAACAACGCCGAAACGTCGCGACGGGCTCAATCATAAACAGCTAGCAACTATAACCCAAGATGGGTAATTTTTTGATCAGGGGGCATCAATGCCCACTCCAGTCGAGTGAGAGTGCACCAACAGGGGACCAGCAATTGCTGGGACCCTGTTTCCTTTTCCACACCCTAACCAGCCAGGTCCCGGTGGAGTGGGTGATGCCCCTGCCCATATCTCCTACCCTAATCCTAACCTATCCCCCCTCCCTCCCCCCCACCCCCCAGAAAAACAGAAAAAAAGCCTAAAAAATGGAAAAACAGAAAAACAGAAAAAGAAGCCTAAATAGAGTGGTTACTAAAGATGGGGGTGCCAGAAATATAAAGATGAAAGAAAGAGTGGACTAAGGAATAGGGGGTGCCATGAATAAGAACAAGAGAATAAAAAGGAAAAATGGAAATAGATGACAAGAGAGTCACAAAGGGTACACAGAGAAGAAAAATAGAGAAAAACTAAGAAAAAAGTACAGAGAAAGCTAAGAAGAAAGCACATGAAAGAAAAGCTCCCCAAGTAGGGTTGAGACAAACAGAGAAATAGAACTCCCCAAGCAGGGTTGAGAAAAACAGAAAAGCACAGAAAAAGCTAAGAAAATGCAGAAAAAAACCTAAGTAAGAAGAAACAGAGAAATAGAAGACAAGAAAGTCACAAAGAAAACCTAAGTTAAGGGAAACATATAAATAGAGGACAAGACAGTCCCTACATCATTGAGCCCAGCCTGATGAAGGCGAAACAACGCCGAAACGTCGCGACGGGCTCAATCATAAACAGCTAGCAACTATAACCCAAGATGGGTAATTTTTTGATCAGGGGGCATCAATGCCCACTCCAGTCGAGTGAGAGTGCACCAACAGGGGACCAGCAATTGCTGGGACCCTGTTTCCTTTTCCACGCCCTAACCAGCCAGGTCCCGGTGGAGTGGGTGATGCCCCTGCCCATATCTCCTACCCTAATCCTAACCTATCCCCCCTCCCTCCCCCCCACCCCCCAGAAAAACAGAAAAAAAGCCTAAAAAATGGAAAAACAGAAAAACAGAAAAAGAAGCCTAAATAGAGTGGTTACTAAAGATGGGGGTGCCAGAAATATAAAGATGAAAGAAAGAGTGGACTAAGGAATAGGGGGTGCCATGAATAAGAACAAGAGAATAAAAAGGAAAAATGGAAATAGATGACAAGAGAGTCACAAAGGGTACACAGAGAAGAAAAATAGAGAAAAACTAAGAAAAAAGTACAGAGAAAGCTAAGAAGAAAGCACATGAAAGAAAAGCTCCCCAAGTAGGGTTGAGACAAACAGAGAAATAGAACTCCCCAAGCAGGGTTGAGAAAAACAGAAAAGCACAGAAAAAGCTAAGAAAATGCAGAAAAAAACCTAAGTAAGAAGAAACAGAGAAATAGAAGACAAGAAAGTCACAAAGAAAACCTAAGTTAAGGGAAACATATAAATAGAGGACAAGACAGTCCCTACATCATTGAGCCCAGCCTGATGAAGGCGAAACAACGCCGAAACGTCGCGACGGGCTCAATCATAAACAGCTAGCAACTATAACCCAAGATGGGTAATTTTTTGATCAGGGGGCATCAATGCCCACTCCAGTCGAGTGAGAGTGCACCAACAGGGGACCAGCAATTGCTGGGACCCTGTTTCCTTTTCCACACCCTAACCAGCCAGGTCCCGGTGGAGTGGGTGATGCCCCTGCCCATATCTCCTACCCTAATCCTAACCTATCCCCCCTCCCTCCCCCCCACCCCCCAGAAAAACAGAAAAAAAGCCTAAAAAATGGAAAAACAGAAAAACAGAAAAAGAAGCCTAAATAGAGTGGTTACTAAAGATGGGGGTGCCAGAAATATAAAGATGAAAGAAAGAGTGGACTAAGGAATAGGGGGTGCCATGAATAAGAACAAGAGAATAAAAAGGAAAAATGGAAATAGATGACAAGAGAGTCACAAAGGGTACACAGAGAAGAAAAATAGAGAAAAACTAAGAAAAAAGTACAGAGAAAGCTAAGAAGAAAGCACATGAAAGAAAAGCTCCCCAAGTAGGGTTGAGACAAACAGAGAAATAGAACTCCCCAAGCAGGGTTGAGAAAAACAGAAAAGCACAGAAAAAGCTAAGAAAATGCAGAAAAAAACCTAAGTAAGAAGAAACAGAGAAATAGAAGACAAGAAAGTCACAAAGAAAACCTAAGTTAAGGGAAACATATAAATAGAGGACAAGACAGTCCCTACATCATTGAGCCCAGCCTGATGAAGGCGAAACAACGCCGAAACGTCGCGACGGGCTCAATCATAAACAGCTAGCAACTATAACCCAAGATGGGTAATTTTTTGATCAGGGGGCATCAATGCCCACTCCAGTCGAGTGAGAGTGCACCAACAGGGGACCAGCAATTGCTGGGACCCTGTTTCCTTTTCCACACCCTAACCAGCCAGGTCCCGGTGGAGTGGGTGATGCCCCTGCCCATATCTCCTACCCTAATCCTAACCTATCCCCCCTCCCTCCCCCCCACCCCCCAGAAAAACAGAAAAAAAGCCTAAAAAATGGAAAAACAGAAAAACAGAAAAAGAAGCCTAAATAGAGTGGTTACTAAAGATGGGGGTGCCAGAAATATAAAGATGAAAGAAAGAGTGGACTAAGGAATAGGGGGTGCCATGAATAAGAACAAGAGAATAAAAAGGAAAAATGGAAATAGATGACAAGAGAGTCACAAAGGGTACACAGAGAAGAAAAATAGAGAAAAACTAAGAAAAAAGTACAGAGAAAGCTAAGAAGAAAGCACATGAAAGAAAAGCTCCCCAAGTAGGGTTGAGACAAACAGAGAAATAGAACTCCCCAAGCAGGGTTGAGAAAAACAGAAAAGCACAGAAAAAG
>NC_140573.1:1847893-1922893 GCF_057381845.1 Rhamphochromis longiceps
GTGTGTGTGTGTGTGTCTCTGTGTGTGTGTGTGTGTGTGTGTGTGTGTGTGTGTGTGTGTGTGTCTGTGTCTGTGTGTGTGTGTGTGTCTGTGTGTCTGTGTGTCTGTGTGTGTCTGTGTGTGTGTCTGTGTGTGTGTGTGTGTGTGTGTGTGTGTGTGTGTCTGTGTGTGTGTGTGTGTCTGTGTGTCTGTGTGTGTCTGTATGTGTCTCTGTGTGTCTGTGTGTGTGTGTGTGTGTGTGTGTCTGTGTGTGTGTGTGTGTGTCTGTGTGTCTGTGTGTGTCTGTATGTGTCTCTGTGTGTGTGTGTGTGTGTCTGTGTGTCTGTGTGTGTCTGTATGTGTCTCTGTGTGTCTGTGTGTGTGTGTGTGTGTGTGTGTGTGTCTGTGTGTGTGTGTCTGTATGTGTCTCTGTGTGTCTCTGTGTGTGTGTGTGTGTGTCTGTATGTGTCTCTGTGTGTCTGTGTGTGTGTCTGTGTGTCTGTCTGTGTGTGTGTGTGTGTGTGTGTCTGTCTGTGTGTGTCTGTGTGTGTGTGTGTGTGTGTCTGTGTGTCTGTATGTGTCTCTGTGTGTCTCTGTGTGTGTGTGTGTGTGTGTGTGTGTGTGTCTGTATGTGTCTCTGTGTGTCTCTGTGTGTGTGTGTGTGTGTCTGTATGTGTCTGTGTGTCTGTGTGTCTGTGTGTCTGTGTGCGTGTGTCTGTGTGTCTGTCTGTGTGTGTCTGTGTGTGTGTCTGTGTGTCTGTGTGTGTCACTGAAAGCTTACTGAGACTTTAAATAAGAGACCAATGAAAGCTCAGGGAGCTTGTGCCCACAGACCAGCAGAGACAGAAAGCTTTCTAAACCCGGTGTGGACTGTGATGTCAGGGTGGGCGGGGCTGAGGGGGCGTTCCTGGTGCAAATGGAACGCATCAACTGTATCCGAGGTCCTGCATGAACATTCAGGAGCTCGAGGTAAACCTGAACGTCTCAGCACTGACGCTCCTGATGTTACAGCTGTGTCACCTGCTGGCCCACCCACAGTGACGGGTCAGTGATCTAACACGACTGATGGCGCTCTCCTTCTATTCACAGCGTCAGCTTCAGTCCCTCCACACTTACTTGAGCGACTGGTTCTTGTCCTTCGTCTTGTGCTCCACCACCATTTTGCCACTCTGACCCACAGTGAAGGCGAAGGTGCCCTGCACATGCTGAGGGTAACGCAGTTTGTGCAAATGCTTCCTGAAAACTTCCGCCAGATCGGACGCCACCTCCTCATCAAAGGCAATCTTCATAAGCTACACAGAGACAGAGACAACACGAGGTCAGAGCGCCAGCTTCTAGTTTGGCTGAGAGCTGATCGGCGTGATTCTGAGGAAGGTACCTGGAAGGTGCAGGACCGCAGCTGGAGCCCCTCCTGGACAAACTGGTCCATCGTTAACGAGACCGATATCCTCTTCTCCTTTGTCAGGGAGGCGACGGGGAAGGAGCGAGTGACTGCCTGCTCTCCAACTGCAGGAGGACACCGCGGTCAGCGACAGAACGGGACAATCGACAGAGCTGCAGCCAAAAATCCTCTTACCCAGTGGATCGGTGGGCGTGCCCTTGAAGATGAGCCGGTACGTGGTAAGGAAGATGGCGCCCTCCGCTGGCAGTAGAGGCGGACCTCCCATTAGCCCCGTGGCCTCCTCGCGCCCATCGGGGATTAGGTGAACACGCATGCCTTCCATCACCAGCTCCTCGCCAGGCAACAGAGTCGGCCTCAGCAGCTTGGGCTGAAAGACAGAGAGCGACAGAGATGACCCCGTGCTACGACATCACAGCCAAACATGGCCGACAGACATCTAAAACTACATGCGCTTATCTTAGTCACAGGAACACACTTTGTTAAAGAACCACTGCAACCGTTGCATGCTTTCACACCCGTGCTGAGGGCAACCTGCACCAGTGCATGAGCCCACAGACACACAGAGAAACATGTCACAATGTGCAGCGATGGTCTCAGTGGGCCGACTGCTGAAGATGAACAAGAGCAAATAAGAAGCTGGCTTTTTCCTCTAGACCCTTACATCACTTCCTGTCCTCCGGCGAGGCCTGGGAGGTTTCTAAAGAGCGGAAATCAATTACAGCTTTGGTAGCGTGTTGCCACCCTGAGCCACAAGTTCAGCTGTTATTCGCCTGACCCTGCATGCTGCGAGAGCAGGGCAGAGATGGAGGGCGCCCTTCCTGGATCAAGCTCACATACAGCCGCCCATCATGAACAGCACCCTTCAGATGGAAGGCACGCAGCTCTGAAGGCCCTGGGAGAGCCGCTCCGGCCTCAGATAGCAGACTGCACACCCCACATGCACGGCTCCGGCGGGCTGCGAGTCACACGCTTCTGTCTCCAGCTGACAGACGTACCTGCCGTGGCGCTTTGAGCCTGAGCTGAAGGGATTGGTGAAGAGGGGAGTGGGCGGGGCTGGTTGGGGTTCTGCATGGCCTTTGTCCAGTGGGATGTAAAAACATGAATTGGTTACCTTTTGGATGGGAGGCAGTCTCTTACTCTCCCTGTGGACTGCTTCCAACGTCTCGATGTGCATTTGAACGATATCTGCAGAGTGAGAGTGCAGAGACAGCGTGAGGCTCGAGTGCTTCATGCGTGTGGCTGACACGAGGCAGACGCGGCGATTCGTCCATACCTGGTATCATGGCGTGGAGAGCTTTGAGGTGCTCGTTGGTCACGCCGCTCTCGTTGCACACTTTATCGACAAAGCGGTTAATGAAGCGCACCACAGAGTTGGCCACGTCTGAGCTCTCTGCGTCTTCGAAGCCGCTCTCCGTGTCGTAGCTTTCCGCCATGCTGCCTGCAATGCTGCAACACAAACACACGCTCTGAGCACGGACGAAGCCCCAGCTGATCGAACAACTCGATGTAAACAATAACTCCACACTCATGGGCGATGCGCGTGCTGGTCACAGGATAAAAGGAACGGTCTCTGTTTTAAAGACAGATGTTGGGATTTCACAATAAAAGCCTGTCTTACTAAACACAAAGTGAATGTGACAAAAACAGACATTTTATGTCTCAGCCAATCAGCCGCTTTGAGTGTGACAGTGTTTGATGACACTAAGACATGCTTAGCTGGATTGTGTGAAGATAAAAACATGTTTCTAAAGAGTTGTTTGTACTGTGGGAGCGCCCTCTGTGGGCAGACGGGCGCTCCTACCTGTTTGTGACGTAGCTGTTGCTGACGCTCTCCACGTCTCCGAGGCCGGAGCTCCGCAGCAGCCGGTTCTTGCTGGTGTCCAGCGGGAGCAGCAGGTAGCTCATCCTGTTGGCGTAGTGGATGGCCTGGCTGAATACCGTGCTCTCCTCCTTCTGCACGCGCTCCATCTGCATTTCTTTGCTGAGCGTCGGCCACAGCCGGCTCTGCTCTGACGCCAGCTCCAGGGCGCCGATTTCCCTTCTGTTGCCCGAGGCGACGTGCTGTTCCTGAGAACACATCGGGATGGACAAAGCTCCGTCAGTTAGACGGTGAACTTTTAATCACGTGTGCGGAGCATGGGACATGCGGGCGCTCTGCTCACCGAGTTGTTGTGCTGCCCTCCGTCCTCCGTCTCCAGGTACAGGTGTCGGATGTGGTTCTGCACGTCGCTGTAGAACATGGCCTCCCAGAACTGCATGTTGGTCCACACCATGTGCTCCTGCACACAGCTGTAGGCAAACTGGGTGACGCCTGCTCCCAGTTTCTGTCAGACAGAACACAGACGTCCAATCACAGGCTCAGTAACACCTCAAGCTGTACAGTGTGGGCGAACTCTCATTTTAGGAAGGATGCACTCACTCTGCAGAAGGCTGTGACCAGGGGAAGAAGCGCCGCCGCGATCCCGTGTTCATCCATGTGTGAACAGTCCTGAACAGAAAGAGCAGGAAAGCACTGAGCTCCAAAACAACGAAGCACAGAGACGTGTGTGAGGCTTCACGCTTGACCTGCAAAGACTTCTATGACATGTGATCAGCCTGTATACACCTCCAACAGAAGAAGCGGCTCGTGTTTAAGAGCATCTGCTCTGGCAACAGCCAGGTCGGCGAGCTGCAGCTGTGGAAACCTGACGAGTGAACAACAGTAACACAGCTGTTACTGTTGTTCACTCTGACGAGGCTGAATCCATTCTAGAGGAAGTCAAAGCTGCCACCTGATGTCAGTATGGGTCACACTCTGAACACTTCCCATAATGCCGTTCAGCGGCTTGTTTTGTGACGCCCACAGGCACGTCCTCGTGGTGTGCTTCGACACTATCAGGCCCCTTGTGTGCCGGCTCACCTGTAAGGTGCAGTTCATCATGCGCACAATGTAGTCAAACTGCTGGTCATCCAGCACAGCTCGGTTCTGCAGGACATGTTGATTGAGCTCCTGAGTCAAACACACGCGAGCTGCCCGACCCTTCAACGCCCGCAGCACCGCTGGCATCAGCTGCACAGACGACGTGACAAACGACCACGATCAACACACAAAAACAGCCTGCAGACCGAACAAAGTTTGTGAGTGCGTCACAGACACACACGCGTCTTTACCTTCTTGGCCTCCAGCATTTTGTTCTCAAAAATGTACGTGATGCAGTTCCTGACCACCTCCAGCCTGCGAGCGCTGTTCGCCATCACGTTGCCGTTCCTGTCCACGATATCTCCTGTGGAGCAAAGGGCGTCAGACTCGCCACAGCACAGAAGCTACGCCTCCTACGCACGCACTGTCAGACTGTATGAGGTTAACACAGGAAGTTTAAGATGCACGTAAGCAGGGTCAGCGCCAACTCAGAGCGGGTGTTGGCCGCCTTCAGTTAACCTCACGTTACAGTTTCACCACACTGAGGCTTCGGCCGATATGAGTTTGCAGTCGGGTCACGTGCATGCTAAGAACAGCTCACCCAGCGGCGGCCCAGATGGCACCATGCTCTTGAGCTCCGGCTTGACGGCGGGAGGTGCGGTCTTGAGCTTGGCAGCAGCGTGATCGATGAACAGCTGCACCGCTACGTCGTCCAGCATGGGGAACGGCGCCCGATTCTGTGCGTTGTTCTGACTGTTTTCTGACGGTCGCTGGATTTTGTGCATGGCCACAGCGGGGTAGGGATTCTCCTGAGAAAACAGAAAGACGGCGATCGTTGAAGGAAGAACGGAGGAATGGCGACAAACAGAAACCGTAAGAAAGTTCAATCGATGAAACGCACATTTTTGAAGAGCTGCTCTGCAACCTCCTTGGCATGGTTCATGACTTTGTGCGGACAGGCCTCCTCTTGTCGTATCCGCTCCACCTGGTTTGCTACCAGCTGTAGAAAGAGGACAGCAGTGATGTTAGTAGCTTTCTTCCGTATCTGAGCCACACTGTGCTCAGTGACCAACGATCGTGTCTAGGGCTGCTCAATTAATCAAATTTTACGCTCCGTGTTGTGTAACTATTTTTAAATCCCTGTAGAACCTGAACCTTGTAAGCTAGCGCAATAATTGTTTTTGCATATGAAACCAGAGGAGTTGTACTTACATCTGATGCCATCAGCTTGTCCTCGGTCACGGTTTCCTTCCACATATAGCTTTGCAAAAACTGCATAAAAAGCGCTTGCAGGAACAAAAGCATAATATTCCAGAAACACGCTTTGCCGATCTGATCAGCTGTTCGTAACACTTCCCACAGTGAAACAGACGTCAGCGCGAACGATCGCATGTCCGCCATTTCCTGTCCGAAACTGGAAGTGACGTCATTTTCGCGGAAAATGTAGTTTTTTTACTTGTAGGCCTTAAAAGCCTTTACTGGTGTTTTTATAAGTCATGTTTGACTTTTCTGAATAGTTGCTGGGATGCTTAGAACTCAAACTTCACTGCTGGAAATAGTTTATTTTGATGCACCTGCTGTTTTCTTTGCAAATTTGCATCATAGGATTGTTTTTCATTTTTTCTGCAGTATATAAAAATTGGTGTATCTCCAAAATCAGTAAAAATATAATATAAGCTCTGGCGGACTTGGTTCTATGGTAGGTCGTAAGGGTTAAATAAATATCGTCAAATAATCGAGATCTCAATTTCAGTGAAAATAATCGTGATTATCATTTTTGCCATAATCGAGCAGCCCTAATCGTGTCATCGGTGCACCAGGTTGGAACGTTTTCAGTTACGTCAGTAAAGGTTTGTGTGACAGCTGTTCATGGTAAATGCACTGATTCTTATACAGCGCGTCTCTACTCTCCCGGAGTGCTGAAAGCCCTCTATACAACATTCACACCCACTCATACAAGCACTTCCTTCTATACTTAAGTGAAATCTAAGCATTCACACTCCGCTGGACTCATTAGAGGGCAGCGGGGGGTTAGTTTCTTGCCCGAGGATACTTGGCAGACTGGGGAAGCCAAGCATCGAACCACCAACCTTCCAGTCAGTAGCTGATCTGCTCTACCGCCTGAGCCACACTTGTTGACTAGTCACGATTACGTCGACTATCAAAATAGCCGATGCGTCGTTTGAAGCTTTGTAAGATCCTGAAATTTAAGAGTGTAGTAACAGACTGAAACAGAAGGTGGTAGCACTGCATGTACAAGCTGGAAGAAGAAGAAGAAGAAGCAGAAGAAGAAGAAGCAGAAGAAGCAGAAGAAGAAGAAGCAGAAGAAGAAGAAGAAGCAGAAGAAGAAGAAGAAGAAGAAGCAGAAGAAGAAGAAGAAGAAGAAGAAGAAGCAGAAGAAGAAGAAGAAGAAGAAGAAGCAGATTTGAAGGATGGGTCGGCGTATCCTTCGTGGCCCACCATGTCCCAGAATGTTGTCTGAGCACCGTCAGTAATGTAAACATGTTTAACAACAACATTGTTATTGGGGGGGAAATCCTTTCAAATCGACCTATCAGCTGCCTCCACACAGGTAAGTCCTGGGAGCCACATGCTGCACGGCCTCCTGGCTGATTGCTTCTTCCCAGAGGAGACTCAAACATGTGCTGACATGTCAGCTTAACACGTTTTTCCACTCGTAGCTGTCATGAACTACTGTGCTCTGCGATCGCACAAACAGGAGCGAACGGGTAGATGTTTGTGTTGAAAGACTCACGTCATCAAACAGGTCGGTGGCTCTGTAGGGGGGACCTCTCTCCGACACAAAGCCGGCGAACGCCATGCCGTCTAACACCTTGGTGAGGAAGTCGTCCTCTGACAGCGCCCTCTGGCCCAGGAAGGCAGCCTGTGGAAAAACGTTAGCAGCAATCCCATCAAGACTCTTTGACCACACAATGACCTGGAAAAGCTCATCCATGCCTTTGTAACGTCAAGGCTAGATTATTGTAATTCACTTTATTTTGGTCTCCACTCTACCCTTCTACATAGATTACAGACAGTCCAGAATGCCGCTGCACGCATTCTAACTAAAACTAAGAAGTTTGCTCACATCACTCCCGTCCTTGCTGATCTGCACTGGTTGCCTGTGAAATTTCGTATTCAATTAAGAATTCTGTTGCTTACTTTTAAAATTACTAATAACACAGGACCAAGCTATCTTAAGGAACTCTTAAACTCATATGCTCCTGCGAGGGCTTCAAGATCTTCCTCACAGTTATTGTTGGTTCAGCCCAGATCTCGTTTGAAGTCTAGAGGTGATCGAGCGTTTGCTCTAGCTGCACCTGAGCTGTGGAACAATCTCCCGATTGGCATCCGGGCGTCTGACTCTATTCAATCTTTTAAATCACGGCTTAAAACATATCTGTTTGAACTTGCTTTTTCTACCAGTTAAATCCTGGCCTTGTTTGCAGTGAGTTATTCTATTAGTTTTTCTGTTTGTCTTGCGTTGTCTATGTTTTCTATCACTGTGTTTGATGGTACAGCTTTACTTTGCTATAGCTATGTGCTATAGTTTACTCTTATTAGTGGTTTTTACCTGTGAACATAATTCCACACTTATATGACTCTGATGTTATAGTGTTAATTGTTTTATTCTTTTATGTAAAGCACTTTGGCATGCCCTTGGCTTTTAAATGTGCTCTATAAATAAAGATTGTTGTTGTTGTTCTTTGTTTCCTTGGATGCACATTAACAGCGGTGTGCTGTGCCAGGACATTCCTGTACCTTATGGAAGCGAATCACAGGCTCTGGGTGAATGCGGATGATATGTAAACACCAGCGATAGCCCTGGAAGAGCCGAGCGAACAGCCACAGAAAGACCGCTCGGATCTCCTTGTCCTGAAACGCACACAGTAAAGACGACTGTCACACAGAGGAACTGAAAGAGTCTGGAAGCCTGAACCTGCCAGAGTTTATGACCTCCACCACCTCTTATGCCATCGATATAAGACAAAAACACTAATGCTGGTGTTGTGTAATTACAGCGTATGAATCACTACATGAGTTTACTCCTTGCCTGGATTTTGAGAGCAGAGGGTTGCGTGGACTGTGGGGGGAATGCATGATCGGCAACTTCCAGCTCCGGATCCAAAACCTGCAGGAACAGAAAACAAAGTCCATCACTGCTGACCACAAGTCTCTGCTGCTGATTCCTGCTGATACGGACAACAGCACAAACTCACCGTTTTCAGAGTCATGGAGCTCTGAGCTTGTATTCACTAGACTACGTGGTTAAAGCACATTTACTACACAGGTGCAAAGTTTCCTGTCAGATGTGAACAACATCTGGGAAAGCTCAGAAGAAGAGTAAGTCAGTGGCAGAGTGTGCAGACACACACCATCCTTGGTTACAGCTTTTAGGCTCAGAACAAATTCATCTGGCTAAGTGTAAGGACAGCTGAGCAGCTAAGCCCTGGTTTAGGGTTGCTATCCAACCGTCTCCAGCATCAGCGTGGTTCCTGGAGCAGCAGCACACTGAGGGACAACTGAACAGACGAGCCCCAGATCAGCTTCACACGCAGGGCTGTCAGTGTGGCAGATATCTGCTGTGCCTGGACTTTGTGTGTCAGAGTTGGATCTGTTTTCATCGCTCTGCCAGCTGAGGCCTATAACCCAGTGAACTATCAGAGCAGCGTTAGCACCACAGCAGTCTCAGGGTTAAGAGTCATGAAGCACACAGAACGGCGCAGTGACAAAAACAAAACTTTCAAAATAAATTATTTTTCTATTAAATCGATCCATTCCTTTGAGCCCTGACGTCTTTGGTATGTGGCCTAAGTCAGCAGGGCCAAGTTCAGTGTCTCTCTGGAGGACACAGAGCTGTCGAATGATGCTGCTGCAATAACATCTGTGGCTCATCGATGTAGACTGAGACAGTGAGCACATAAGACCAAACTGAACCCAACACGACTGTAAGGAAGAGGACTCCCTTACTGCATTTATTTATATTGTATTGTCTGTATAGCACTTGAGGATCAGATACAGATAACTGCTCGTTTATGTACGAGGCATTCCTGTTTATCCAAGTCTGAGGTACGTCCCACAATCAGGGGAATTTACGATGAATCCAGCTGCAACATGCAACCACAACTAAGAGTTTGGATCATGGCAGTGCAGCACAGTGCAGGCTAAAAACACTCTTCAGGACACACAAGCGTTCTGTAGCTCTTCATCTTAGCTGACGTTTTCTAAAGCAGCACACGGTCTAACAGGTTACTCCACAACACACCTACCAGCGCTGCACTTGTGCATCTCAGTATTAGCATCCTTACTGCAGTGTAAGCTCTCAGCACTGAAACAGACAACGATTAAAATCGTTCGGCACTCCTCTCTCACGTTACTGTTGATGAGTGTCTAAAAAGAAACCGTACTGTGAGTGTCCGTGGGAAGAGCCTGACAAGTTCAAATACCAGGCTGCATGTCTGCGCTGAAAATGCAAAGCACCCTCCTCCAAATAAACACCCTCTACCCTTTGTCTCCGTGCACACAGAAGCTCAGTCGTTTACTCCAAGAGACATTATCTAAAAGGCAGAACAGAGTTTATCTGGCAGACATGTGAGTGTTTAGTTTGACTTGTCATCACTCGATAAAAGAAAACTACTGTTGATCTAAATGTTTCGACAGGACGAAACTCTAACTGGGGAAACACAAGATCGTTTATCCAGAAATGGAACATGTTCAAACACAAAACTGTGTTTAAATACAGCAGACCAGGACCACTACTGAGGTCCTTTTACCTTTGACTTCGTATTCAAGCATGCGCTTCTGTTTATCCTGTGGAACAAATCAGGTTCCAGTTATGTTGATGTGACATGTGCTGCACAGGGACAGCAGCAGCAGCTCAGGCCTCCGTGATATCTGCACATCTGTGTTTCACTCTCAGCTTCACTGTCAACGAGTTACAAAGTTTGTCCATGTTTCATGTGCAGGAAAAGGACAAAGCATGAAAAGCAAAGGGCTGTGAGTATTATATGACCGCTGTATAACTGTATCAGACGGCGCGTGAGCAACACTTTGTGTTTACATATTATTTCTCACTACACTTTACTCATGGCTGAGACTGTAAAATGACTGCATATCCAGTAAACTGCTCATAAACTGGGTATCACTTCCTGTAGCTCAAACCGATTTACTCACAGCTGATATGGTTACGAGCATGAACAGCTTTGCTGTATCATCTCCATTGTTATGAGATTTGCACAAAGCAAACAGAGCTGACAAAGGAAGCAGGAAGAAAAATCGATGTATTGGGCCTTTATCAATAATAAGGAAGCTGGAGGCATTTATAAAAAGTGTTTCTCAGAAAGGGCAGGTGCTGCAGTGCTGGAAGGAGGTGAAGAACAGCTTGATAAGAACACAAGAACAGTGTTTGGTTGGTGAGCGCGCTGCATCCAAGCAGCGGGGCTTAAAAAAGGGGAAATCCTATCAGTGACATAACCATTCAAATGTAGTAATAAGCAAAGGACTGCAGCGCTGTGCCTCAGTACAAACCGACCTCTGTGGTTGTGCATTTATCAGATAACTCAGCACTAAGGCTGCATTTCCACAGTTAAGGTGACGACACACTCGGCACTTCTTAAATGTATCTGACTTTTTTGGCAGGTATTAAAAAAAAAAATCATACTTGGAAATGATCTCCACCCCAGTCAAGCCCAACAAGAACACACTGCTGTGCAGTATTTCAGACGTGATTAATGATAAAGTCCCGCCTTAAATGCTTTCAATGCATCCCTGCTTGTATTTACATGTTTTTACTTCAATAACATTTCAGTCAGAGACGACTGCTTGGAGTCTATCAGGGCTTTTTACACAGGGACTGGAGCACTGGACAAAACCGCTTATTCCTTTCAGCTGAAGTCAATACTAGGAAAGAGAAGCACTTCCTGAACATGTTACTGGCACCTAATCCCATAAAGAGCACTGGGAAGTCTGGTGGTAGAAACCACCCACGTGATGCTACTGAGACTTCCCAGTAATCGTGTGCATTGTGGCTTTGGGTGTGTTTAAGCTGCAGCTCTTACCATGGAGAGTGCCGTCTGGGTCTGCTGGAGCAGAGGTTCAGGCAGCAGGGAGATGTGGACGCACTCGGGGATGGTAACTGTGCCTCCATCCAGGTCGGCAATGATCACGTCCAGCTGCACACGCACACACACACACGCACACGATTAACATCTGTGCTTCAGGGAGTGCTGATAAGAAGTGAAACAGGAGCTGATTAGATCAAGTGGAAGACAAACACAGTGGCCTCTGAGCAGCTGCTCGTTACATGACCCAGTCGATCAAACCACAGAGCGCACAGTCACATATCAGTGACACACAACCACTGCTCTTACAGCAATAAAGGTAGAAAACACAGACCCCTGTAGCTAAAGGCTGTGATGGGGCAGCACGCAGCCACACGTGATGAGTCCCGCTAACGCCATCATCAGGCCTCAACCTGGTTTCCTCGATCGTGACACTGAATCACCAACTACTGTCCTGGACGCTGATGTGTCTCGGCCGAGTTTACAAAGACGACTACGTGACAAAGCGATGCATCTACCAAGGTTAGCAGGTAGCAAACAGCTGGATGGCAGCAGCTTAAAGACGGATCCGCGGGTCAGTACGAGCTCACACGACTCACAGCTACGAGCCGCGTCAGAGCTTTTCTTATTGACGTGCATTTCACAGAGAAAGCTGTCCCTGTGTGACTGTGTGAAACTATGAAACGCGCCCTTTGTCCTCTAAACACTACGATATCACACATCTACCCCAGCCTGCAGCAGCTGTGTGTAGAGTGCACTGTGCAGGGATGTGTGATTGTTTCAGTGCTGATACAGCGCCGGGTTGGCACAGATGGCTGTGTGTCGCTAACCTGCTCTCGTGTTCATTTCCCTTCCACAGCTGTTTGATAACTGTCGTACACAAAATGTTTACAGTGGCGAACGCAGCTCACAAACCTCCTTTAGACACGCGTGTCGTGGCGAGCAGTCATCACTGACACAGACACGTGACGTCCGCCTTAAAAACAAAAGCTTTCTGGTGTCAGCGCTGAAGCTCCACAGCTGTGATCAGACGTTTACACTCATCGAACGTTTACTCTGGTCCCTCTCCACTCAGCATTAAACTAGTTCCCACTAGTGTCTGTGGGTGCCTTGTGTGAAAGCCTGCACTGGCCATCAACAGCATCTGGTTCAGGTGGAACTCACTAAGAGACGCTGTGTGGAGTCACACGTGTGCACACATTTCTTGCTTTATCAAGTAATAAAACACTGTTCAATAACTTCACCTACAGAAATCATTAAAAGGCCCAAATCACAAGGACAGCAGCTTTAGCCAAACCCAAGCAAGCGTTCGTTCATCGTCCCCTCAAAGACAGCTCCGTCTTTTTAGAACACGCGCTTCCTGTCCCCGGACAGCGCTCCCTGCCGACACACTTCCAAATACTGCTGATGTCACTTTAATCATATATAAGCTCACAAAACATCAACACGTTAAAGGATATCCAAGTACATTTTTTAAATAAAATGCTCGACTATTCCAATGCTCAAGATAAGCCCCGCCTCCCTCTGTACAGCTGGTGGTTGTTAAAGGAAAGCTCCGTCAGGTCGATGACACACGACAACACTCCTGTCTGGGTTCTTTCCTCAGCAAAGCTTTAAGACACAGGTTCAGCCTTACCATTGCTGACACTGCTCTTTGCTGTCGCACTGATGAAAACTACCTCATGTAGCCTCATATTCACTAAGCTGCAAACAGTGAGGACCCACCAGCTCTTGAGTCTCAGAGCGGAAGAAGGAATTGACACCAATGATGAAGGGCGTGGGGGTGCTCAGGACCTCGAGGAGTTTTCCAGGTAGGATGGGAATGTAAGTGAAGCTGAGAAAACACAACAACAAGAGACTTTACACACGTCCTGCACTCAGCAGTGTCTACACTGTGGCTTCATCAACAGGAGTGGGACATACCTGTATTTGAGAGGAAACATGATGGCCAGCAGTGCCCGGCAGGCGTCCGTTAGTCTCTGGTAGCTGCTGGACAGGAACAGGATTTTATGCTCCGTCAGTGCGGCGCAGAACAGACAGAGAACATTGGCGATACCTGAGGGAGGACAGAGGACGTGTCATCCACCTCACCTGCTGCATGCACGCACAGAAATATTGGTGATTTGAAGTTTCATCATATTTGATAGGGTTGAAGGTTCTCATGTCTTTTAAACTGCAGAATCAACCTGCATTTATTCTTTGAACACTAAAAGTGTAAAACTGTAAGCAAACTATCCTCTGATTGGCTGGCTCTCAGAAACAGAAGGTCTGAGCAGCAGGTCGTGGCCACAGCCATGTGTGAGATGCATATGGAGATATCCATGTTCTTCATGCAGAGCAAAGAGGATAAAAAGGTCTAACATGGAGAGTTTGTGTTTAACACTGACAGAAAATGAAGCCACGGGTCTTCCCCGGCCTGTAGCAGACACGTTTTATCACAAAGATCACGCACAGTATTGTTTACATGCATCTCACATGAGGTGACATTGCTCACGAAGTAACAGAGCAGTAATTTTCATATGTGCTCGTACCGAGCTGTCTGAAGAGCTGGGCCACACTGCTGCCACTGACAGGAAGAGACTCGTTGATCGGAGTCTGGATGACTTGCCGGTCGCCAGCACCTAATGTTATAGTCCGCTAAACATAAGAGAGGAGAGAAAAGAAGGATTTGAAAGCGGGTGTGAAAACGGCAGATTAATGGTGGTGGTCAGAGTCGGGGTTTGGCGGCGTGGTTTAATCACAACTGTGTATGTCCACAGAGCGGAGTGATTCAGAGACAGAGATGGAGAATCCCAGAAGCTTAGCAGCTACGTGACAAATTAAACACAAGCCATTCCAGCTGATCGGGATGTGAATGGGGCCGGGCGGGACTCCAAGCCAACGACCTTACTGAAAACACCAGCAGCACCACCCTATCAAACAGGTCCCAGAAACACAGCAGGTGTCATGCGCGACTTTTCCACTGCAGCCTAACGTGTGGAAAGCAGCTGCATTCATGAAGATTGAACTGAACTCTGTTTAAACAGAGAAATCATTGATGATGCCAATTATCATCTTACAATTATTTCCTTTGTTACCGACCACAAAACTTTGTAGAACTGAAGCTGTGCTGTACACAGCAGATGGGCCAATACATATGGGTCTGTGTTTGCTGGAATAACAAGCAGAGTGAAAACTGATGACTCAGTACTGTAGCACTACAGACAGACACACTGATGACTGCAGCACAAAGGCTTCGTGGGCTCATTACAGATCCACTTCCACCTTTGGCTGACCGGCCGTGGAGCACCAGCTGGGGGAAGGTGCAGCATTATCTCATGCTCTGTACAGCAGCAGCGATAGCGGCAGCAGCCACAGATGAGCTGTTAGTAGTTCAATGCTGTGATCCAACATCTGATCATCGCTGTGGTCTGAAGACGTGTGAGGTTTGACAGTAAGGATGCGCCCACACGTGCTTCTTAATGCACCGAGGACAGAATGTATTTGTGGCAGGAGGCCACTGGTTTCAGCAGGGCCTTAGAAACCCATTCCAAACTGGATGCTGTGGTGTCACAGCTGAGCCAATCACAGCCCTCCTCAGAGCCACTGCTGTCAACTGGGAAAAAACCAACCAGTCAATGGTCAGGTCATTTTGGTTACATGGAAATAAAATGACAAGAAACTAATCACTGTATGCGAAATAATCAGGTGTTGGTCACATATTGAGTCTATATCAAAGCTTTTGATTGGTCCTTCTGTCACAGGACGTGTGCATGGACTGCCTGAAGGAAACGGGTGGAGAAAAGGAAGCAGAGTCAATGGAAAGCTGATTGGTAGCGAGGGGAGAACAAAGTCAGGCTGGCGTACCAAACTCTCCTCTCTCTGCTCCTGGCCCGGCTACACAAGCACCCAGCAGAGACGCACAAACACACACCAACAGGATAAGACAGGTTAGCAACAACGAGCGAAGGCACAAAGTGCCCAAACTTAACATCATGACAGTATCAGCACAGCAAAACAACAAAGAGGCACAAACAACACACTGAAGGATGACACACGTGTGTGCAAAGAAAGTGCATTACTGAGCAGGAGCAGCAACGGATGATTCATAACTTAAAATACACACAGCAGTGACACAACACGTTCATTTGTTTTACAGCTAACAGTAACCAGAGTAACGGGGGAGGCTGCAGATTACATTAATTTTACTCAGGCTTAACACACAGACACACACACACACACACACACAGACACACACACACACACACACAGACACACACACACACACACACACACACACACAGACACACACACACACACACACGGACACACAGACACACGGACACACACACACACACACACACACACACACACACACACACACACAGACACACACACACACACACACACACACACACACACACACAGTAGGCCTGTTTGGCTTATCAGACTAGAAGTGGAGCGACCTGGTAAGCAGCTGGGCTCTCTGCCCGGGAACTTTGATTCCAAAACTGGAATCCGCAGCACTGAAATCACCTTCCAGCAGGATCCCGACACAAACAAAGCCAAAAGAAAAGAACAGTTCACGACTACGTGCCACGCTAACAGCAGGTCTGCTTTCAGCATCACACTTGGCAGCACGACGGACAGTGTCAACAAGAAAATTCCCTGTTTCTGGAATCATATGAAGCAATTCCAGAGGCAGATCTGTTCCTGTAATCTCTAATGAAAAACCGTCTGCTTGTTCCAGTAAAGTCAGAGTAAACACGGGGACGTCCAACGCTGCCACACACATGCACATACAGTGGGAGGTGGGACTGAGTTGCTGGGACTCTCTAAGGCTGCGTTCAAACTGCAGGCAAAAGCGCATCAAATCCGACTTTTTTGACCCTGTGCGACTCATATCCGATCATGGTGTGACAGTGTGAACGGCACAAATCCGACCTGGGTCACTTTCATATGTGGTCCTGAATCCAATACATCTCCGATGTTTTAGAAAGCGACTGCTGTTTGATGGTCACGTCGCATTAAATCCGTCTTTTACGTCACTGACACGAGACAGACGCCAATTATCAGCGCCGGAGAAGACATGGTGAACGCTTCCTGGCCATCCCGTGTAGATGTCAGTGAAACTGTTGGGAAGACAACGTTGGAGAAACGTGAACATTTTATTTGTTCTGTATAATCTGCAGATTCTGACAGAAATCTATCCTTTGAAGCAGCAACAAGGATCATTATTAGGTTATCGACATTATTATGTAAATAACAAAATAACTTAAAGCAAAAATTGGGAAACAAGTCCTCATATTAAGGCCATCAGTCACACACACTGTTGCTCTGGGTCTAAACAGAGCGCGTTGTGTGTGACGTCTTCTTTTGCGCATGCGCCGCTTTGAGCGTTCACACTAGAGCGCGTTTGCTGTCGCATTTTATTTGTAGTGTGAACGAGCAGACTAAAAAATCGGATTTGATCAAAAAATCTGAATTGAGCATCAAGACCTGCAGAGTGAACGTAGCCTAAGTTCTTGTAGTCTGGTCTTGGGTCAGAACGACTGCACGACGTCCATTCTTGTCTAAGGGCAGTGTTGCTGATCAAAAGCTGACGCTCCACTTCTGCAAGACACCACGTGTCATACTGAGCTCAAAGTATTAGAGCTGCGTAAACTGTTGCTACAGATGAATCTATGCTGTTGTAAGATCCTGTCTGAGTCATACACTTGCTTAAAAAGTGGTGTGTGTGTGTGTGTGTGTGTGTGTGTGTGTGTGTGTGTGTGTGTGTGTAAAATGGCATTCATTTATTCATAAATATCATTTTCTGAAATACTGTGATCTAACTGAGGATGCATCGCTCAGCCCTAGTATAGCTTTAGGCCTGTTAGTATGTGTTACAGGGCGCGTGGTTGGACTACAGCAGGGTTTCAGCTTTGAATCCAGGGTAAGCATTACCTCTTTAGGAATTGCAGCCATTTTTATGGCTCAAAAGGATCCAAAGTATTGGGACAGTTGGCCGAGCAGTTTCACGAACAGGTGAGGCCTCATTATTTCATAAATGAAGCAGATACAGAGCTTAGGTGCAGGAGGCTCTTTAGGCAGAGAAACACAACAGCAACAAAAATCCTGCCACAGAAGCGGCCAAATAAACAACCTACGTTCTGGTGCCAGACCAAATGCTGAGCAACATCACGAGGGCGGGAAGACTACGAAAGACAGCTGAAGCAGATCATCACAAAGGTCTTTCATTGGTGAAGGAAGACCGAGTGAAGACCACTCCTGAGGAGGTTAGGGTTAGGTAAGTATCTACACAGGGTCCTAACCCCGTGCACTGCACCGCTGTCCCTTTGTGTTGCTTGCAAGCTCGCAGTCAGACCTGGGATCCAGTTTGGATCGTTCTCGGCCTCCAGGTGACGTTATAATCACACATAATCGAGCGCAGCTACGAGGCCCTCTGGCTGATCCAATCCAGCAACCACACTAAAGAAAGAGGCGGCTGCTACTTCATGCTGCTTAGATTACGGTAGATAAATACAGCTTTGTGCTTCATCTACGCAGCACCTCAGGAGAGGGGTTTGATAACGTGCTACATGGAAATGTGCTCTAAAGGTGAACTGTGCGTAAGCTACAGCGTGTAGGACTGAATACTTCTGATGCACATCAGTGTCATGTTGCTGCAGTTGGTTTGTCGTCTGTGGCGAGCGTTTAGTTACTTTGTGCAGGTGCCCTGCGCTCCTCCGAGCGCTGCTTGTGCGTGCTGGCAGAGCAGCAAACTCTCCTGTGTTCTGTGTGATGAAGGAGCGCGCGTGCACTGATGAGTGTGAGTGGAGACGTGGGCTAGCTTCACTGTTTGGGTCTTATGTGTGTTAATACTGATTAAATCTGATTCTCTCATTCAGACGCGGCGCTACCCGACAGGAAGCCATCTGCCATCCCATATGGTCGCCAAGCAACAAACTACGAACTGCACAGCAACTTGAATGTGTGTAAAGGTGTTCGTGTGCATGTGTCACCGAGGCGGGGAAAGAACGAGGAACTAATCCGTGCTTTTAAACGCTGCTGCAGCAAATCAAGCTGATGGCAAACAAAAGAAGCTTGAAATGAAGAACATGATGTAAACAAACAGAAAACCAGGTCAGCTGAAGCACCATCAGTCACAAATGATTTGAAACGACTGCAAGAAAGATTCCTTTAAAGAAAACAGAAACAATGGCGGCCTGTTGGATGAACAGAATCAATCACATCGAGCTGCTTGCTGATTGGTGAAGCTTGGAGAACATGAAAGTTACCTGGAGACAGGCCAGCAGCCAGTCACAGGCCAGGACCTGAGGAACTCTGTCTAAACTACAAACTGGGGCCTCATCTGTCTGTAACACAGAGGAACCAGGGTACAGTAGGGCGCACACAAATGACACACACGGGTTACAACATCTGGAGCAGGAAGTGTCAGCTAGTGTAGTTCAGAGAAAATACACACTTCCTGCTGTACGTGCACCGTGACACGAGTCATCTGTGTTTAAAAACAGATTATTAGATCACAGTTTCCAGGTGGTGGAATTAAAATAAACATGACCTTAAAAGAAAATATGAAAACAATGAATGAAGGGGAAATTAAAAAGTAAAATGAGGAACAAGTTATTACGACATTTTTATATGTGAAATACAGGGTTTATTAACCTGCTGGACTTTTCTGCAGATTTCCAGCTCATCTGTGATTGGTTAAAAAGGTGTGTGCACATATGCGTCCACGATATGACAACGTGAGGTTAGAGCACACACTTTGTTACTGCTGTTCAACACGACAGGTCTTCAGTGTTTCTGCCTGTGTCACTGCAGAGCTGCGCTCAGCCACAGATGAGAGAAACCCACAGAAATGCACAAGCAGGTTAGACAACACTCGACCCTTTAAACACAAAGAGCGCTGGATGTTCATGCTGAAAACGCAGCTACACTAGCAGGCTGTGCAAAGCTTTGCTTCTATGCACACAGCTGGCTGAGCGACGCATCAGCTGCCATTTAAAGTCTGACATTAACACATTTTACAGAGCCTGCTCGGTCAGGGAGAAACAGCACTGGTTTAAATGACTCCTCAACTCAAATCATCACCTCTGGCAGGTCATGCTGCATCGTCAACGTGACAGAGACAGGAAGTTATACCTGGGAGCCTCCAGCGATGGGGATGACACAAGTGAGGAGATTCCCGACAACCGTTTCCAAGGGCGCAGACAGACCATCTACGTGGACGGTGTAGATCAGCCCCAGGCAGTTCTGTTCAACCAAGAAACACAGAGGTCAAGGGTCAACGGCAAACCCAGCACCGAGGCCACAGCAGGGTTTCACACACAGACGGCTGCAGACTCATTTACACAGCAAGGCCGCAGGTTCCAGTGCAGTCAGGTGTTTGTCTGGAGTCAGCATGTCTGTCTTCAAGTCGCAGCTAATCTCTAACAACGCTTGAAAATGATCAGAATCAACAAATTCAGTTTTATTTTGCATCCCTGTGAAAGACGACGATAATACCACTCAGAAAGTTCTCTTTGGTAATGTGCAGCTTTGTTATTGTGAGCTCAAATATGGGCCTTTTTATGTCTCTGTCCCAAACTACAGTTTCATGGTAAGAGAGAATGTCAGCCTCTAGTCTTTACCAGACTTTAATGTCCAGACTTCAGAACTGAAGGTCGGTCGGGGCTTTTTAAAAAGAAATACTACAAAAAGTAATTTTCTATGTCCAAACTTTGCACAGTAAAGTCTTAAACCACGGGCGGTCCAACAGAAAATGCTCTGAAACTGTGATGACTTGAGAATGATTTAATAACTTAGAAAGCTGTGCGGTTTCTTTCACGTTGGACGTCCATGCATGTGTAGATACACCCGTGTGCACACACCGCCACCTAACCCTAACCCCCACAAACAGAATCAACCTGCACACATAATCCAACTCCAGCCAATCAGCTTCTTAGTTCCTTCTTCTGTCAACATTCACTCATCTTTTAAATAAAACGGATATTAATTGAATGTTGTTCATCTTGTGTTGTGTCATATCTACATACATAAATGTCACATGTGGAAAAGCTGTGTGAGCCGTACCCTGAACACCTCGGTGTGATCCAACTGGGACACCAGCACCAAGCTCTTGGGGGCAAAGATCTTAGCTGGTTGGACGACGGAGAGCACCTCATCTGCTTCGTCCGCCTCGCTGGCCTCAGCCTTCTGCAGCTGAACACAGGGTCACACATTACTGTCACATTAAGTTATTCAGTTTCAGTTGAATCATCATTTGACACCGTCTCACCTGGGGGTTGTCCAGGCCCTCCCAGAAGGTGAAGCAGGCACAATAGTGACGGTCCGAGTTGATGTCAGTCAAAACCGCTACGAAGAAGGAGGGAGGCAGCTGATCGGGAACCAGCTGCCAACCGCTGGGTTGGCAGAACTGAAGAGCGGGGAGGAGGGGAGGAGGGGTGGGAAGGTGGTGGCAATATTGGGGCAAGAGGTGAAGACACAGCGAAGAAGAGAAAGATAAACATTAGCAAACGTATCAGACAATAGTAGATCACATGGTGGGACAACACCTCGATTCATCCAGGGCTGGGCTTCAACTGCACCACAGCTCGCCATGAGCGACGGCCCCGTATATGACAGTGATATACGTGGCGATGGTGGCGATGGTGGCTCAAGAGTTGTGTGTTCGTCTTGTAATCGGAAGGTTGCCGGTTCGAGCCCTGGCTCGGACAGTCTCGGTCGTTGTGTCCTTGGGCGAGACACTTCACCTACCGCCTACTGGTGGTGGTCAGAGGGGCCGATGGTGCGATATGGCAGCCTGGCTTCTGTCAGTCTGCCCCAGGGCAGCTGTGGCTACACCTGTAGCTGCCTCCACCAGTGTGTGAATGTGAGAGGGAATGAACAGTGTCATTGTAAAGCGCTTTGAGGGGTCCTGAAAAGCTCTATATAAATGCAATCCATTATTATTAGTAAATCAGTTTCCGATTTCAAGACAATCGGTTATAGTGTGTAACATTTAAATCTTGACTTGTAAAACAAGAAACATAAGTGGAGCCGTCGATTCTGCCACAGTGTTGACACAGAATCAATATTTACAGGGTTTGTCTTTGTCATTCTTGTGTCAGCTGCTGTCAGTTAGCTGACGTAAGCCTGATGTAAACATGGACCTCCAGTCTAATTAAAGCCGTTCACGTAGCATTTTTAGTTTTTGTCGTCGTCCGTTTCTGAATCACAGCGCAGATACGCTTTTAACTCGCCGACCCCTTTAACCACACTGACTGCTCAGGCCAGACAACCGACCTAGATTCAGACGCTATCAACTGATCCGATGACAGGATGTGAATATTTCACAATGGCTCTGCAGTTTGTTATAGATTCAGTTAGGGCTGCTCAATTAATCGAATTTTAATCTCGATTACGATCTGGGCTTTGAACGATCATTAAAAATGACTGAGCCGATTATTAGCCCCTCCCTCGTGCTTTACTCTCGCGCTGCTCCGTGTGGCAAATCGAGCGCACCGCTCTTTGAACACGTGTCACAACAATTAAGAGGACCCGAGGGAAGCTCGGAAAGCTAAGCAGAAGTTATTTGGAGAGGAGAGTGACTGCCGTTGGTTTAAAAGAGGTAAAAAGCTTCAGTGGTGTGGAAACATTATGGGTTCAGTCAGACGTGGATCAAGTAGACACAGTGTGTAAACTTTGCTACAGTGTCGTAGCTGCACCACAGAGCAACACTGCAAAGTTCACTAAACACAGACGTTTACATTTTTCATTTATTTCTTATATTGCAAACATTTGCACTGTTATCAGTATTTGCACACTATTTATATTATTTTTTAAAGTCTTTATTCAATACATTGTTATTGTTAAATAAATATCGTCAAATAATCGTGATTATCATTTTTGCCATAATCGAGCAGCCCTAGATTCAGTACATAATTTCAACCTAACGTCCAGCCTTTATGCAGAATATCTAATCATAAGCTAGAACATATGCATAGGAGTGAAAGTCACTGTAAGCACTGAGGGTTTCACGTCAGTAGCTAACTACTTTAAATGAACAGGACAGACACGTGTGTTTAAAGTGGATACGTGAGGTCAGGCTGACATGGACAGGGTCAATATGAGCATCAACAGCACTGCAGTGAAGGTCAGTCCTCCACAGTTCCTGCACATGCTCACCTATGCATGACAACGAAATAAGCAGTATATGTTTAAATCACATGAACAGGTCGTGGCAGCTGCTGTGGCCTGATAGGGCCTATAGCTGCCGAGGGGATGGAACCGCTGACTTTGACAGATTTAACTGTCTTGTTCTGCCCCCGAGGATCACAGATACATGACTTACCAGCTCTACGCCTTGTGGGAATGGGCTGTCCTCCCAGTCTTTCTCAGGAAACCGCTGGAGAATGCGACCTTGACCTTCACCTTCCACTGTGCAGAGACAGAGAGACAAATCCAGAGGTCTGAGTACGTTCCTTACAGCTAGCTGTTGTCTGCTTGTTTCTACCAACAGTCCTCTTAGACCTGAAGCATGAATGAGTGAAATACTCATGTAGTTGTTTTTGCCTTAATGCAAACCTGGAAGCTACCTGATGAAGCCAAAGTTGAAGTGACACGTGTGATCAGCAAGCTCATGTGTAAAAACCATGTGTGACTGTAAATGAACAGTTCTAATGATTCCAGCTGTATTCACGAGCTTATTGTCAGGCCTGTCCTTTAAATGGGTTCACGTGTGCCTGCTAAACATTAGTGAGATGTGTTAAAATGCTTGTTTGCTGCTGGTTAATGAGGCCATTTCCTTTGTTGGTCAGGGCCTGGCTCATCACAGCGGCACAATGACACAACAATGGCGGACTTATGTAACCACCACAAGCCCGTCTTTCAGCCTAGGTCCAGCTGAAGCCCAGAAGGCTGCTTAATGGCGGCATTCATCCGCAGAGAGAATACACTCAATCCACCCAGTACAAAGGATTGATATACAGAACACAACAATATAACACTAAATAAACAAGAGGTGCTCACCAGCATTAGACAAACCTAAAGCATTATGTAGCAAATGTGTCTCAGAGCAAACAACAGAGCCCGTGGGCCTTTACTGAGAAACTAAACCAGAAGTACAGACGATACAAAAACAGAAAGTAGGCCAGCTCCCAAAACACAGGGGAATTCATTCTGTCGCCTGTACGCGAGTGTTACGTGGACGCTGTGGGGCGGGGCTGTCAAAGATGACGGCTTCGTTTCCTTTCACTTTAACACGAGTGCCCCTCATTCCCACACTGTGCCAAAAATAACATGTCCTTAGAGAGCTGATGCTGACCCCACTGCTGGAGAGGGAAGCTACACACAACAACTATCACTTACTTTGTCACCACAAACTTCTTTTTGATCAGCTGATATAAAGCATATGGACATGTAAACAAAAGGCATGTGTGGAACGCAAACAATAAGCAAAGAGTCCCACAAAAACAAAGACCCAGCAGAAATGAGACGGAGGACGAGTTACGAGGTTGTTATGATCATTTCAGGCTCTATGTTACAACACTTTGACTCCACGTATCAAATCTGCAGAGCCAAAACTGATAAACTGAGCCAGCGATACAGCTATGCCCTCTAACTGACAAGCCCCGAGCTACAGTACCACCTCTGTACTATCTGCTGGATCACAACTGACACAACACCTACGTAAAATCACCGTCAGAGCTGATAGAAGCACATCAAACTAAGGAGACGGGTGCAAATGTAAATGTGACGAGTCAGTCTACGAGCATTTGACCAAACCTGTTCATGGGGATTTTGGGGGTGGGAGGGGCTACCGAAGGTTATTTTGAAATGTATGACCTCACTCCATCAGAAAGTTACGACAGGTAGGTTAGGATGACAGACGTGCTGCGTGCCCACAGATCAGGGCTCAGAAAGGAAAAAACTCAAGACACCATCTCAGGAAGACAACTACAAGTTGTCTGCTTCAAACACAGCTGTGTGGAATAAAAGCTCAAAGTTCAAAGTGCAGATCCAACGGTCTGATGATGAAGTGAAACTAAATACATCTAAAAAGTCTTCAGCTCTTACAGGGACGGCACGTTGAGTGCAGCTCACACACAAACTTTTCTAGCCTAACGTACACACCAGAGCAAGTTCACAAGTTCATTAATACAACCTGAATTCAGCTGTTGGCTGGCTCTACATGCATCATATTCAACATTAAAACAATTCTCATTGTTCTCACAATAGGAAAGAGGATCTAATCATGTTACAATGCTGATATTTATAAGTAAATGATGCATCAAAAGGAAAGCGAAACAGGTTTTGCAGCTGGCAGCGATCAGAGTCTGTAAAAGTCATCATAGTGCCTGTTCTAATGTCTACATATACACACTTTATACCTACATTGGTATACTGGAGAAGTACAGTTGTAAAGCTTGAAATAATCCTGTAACCCTAGGTGGAACATGCTGCTTCGATCAAACTTCCCATCATGAAGTCTATTTTTCCAGCTGCAGGGATTCTGTTCTGTATCATTGCAGAGAAGTTCAGTTTGTTGGGAGACACTTTGCTGCTCCATGAAGTCAATGACAACATAAGAAACAAGCTTTGTCTTCTGAAACAGAAACTGCTGCACAGGCAGGGAAGTCCGTACTGCTTTGCTTTGGTCAAATGAAGCCGTGCATAGCCTGTATGATGGTCTGCAGGTGGGCCACAGCCCGGGCTGTCACCTCCAAAACAGCTTTGTCCTAACAGGACGCACTGTGACAGCATGTGTCTCGTTTCCACATCCAAGCCAGCACAGTTAGACCGACAATCAGCTGGGCCAGTATACTGTGACATTAAATATACATGTGGCAGTCCTTCACCTGGTACAGTGTGTTAACATGAGTGACACACCCATATTAGCAAATGCAGCAATTCAAAGCCAGCACTACGTGAACCATCGTGAAGATTAAACTCTTTATTTTAAACACACACTCATGCTGGACGTGATTCTGCACTGAAACCATAAGCTGCATGTCACTGAGGTGCAACCTGAAACCGCACAGCTTCATTATATCAGAAAATGCTAACCTGATAATAACAAATGTGATTCACAATTATATTCTGTTTTGTTAGCATAGCATTAGCATGTGGCTCATGGCTCGCTTTCAACAATCACTTTGCAATTAAAACTAGGGCTGCTCGATTATGGCAAAAATGATAATCACAATTATTTTCACTGAAATTGAGATCGCGATTATTTGACGATATTTATTTAACCCTTACGACCTACTATAGAACCAAGTCCGCCAGAGCTTATATTATTTTTTTACATGTTGTAGTGCCATTTGTGGGAGCATTTCAATTTGCTATGCAACTGTTATAGCCCATATTTTAATAATATGTCTGCATTAAGTCCATAGTAACTACATTAATTGCAAAAAAGTGCAATAAACTACAAAAAATTAGAAAATCGTTTTTGGGTTTTTTTACATGTATTTCTACTTGGAGAAATTTAAGAGGTTTATCCCTCAAAACTTTAAATACAAAAAAGTTGCAAAAAATAGTTTACAACAACAGGAAATTTATTTTGAGTGTCTTCATAGTTTTATTTTGGAGATACACCAATTTTTATATACTGCAGGAAAAACGAAAAAACAATCCTATGATGCAAATTTGCAAAGAAAACAGCAGGTGCATCAAAATAAACTATTTCCAGCTGTGCAGTTCGAGTTCTAAGCATCCCAGCAACTATTCAGAAAAGTCAAACATGACCAGTATAGGCTTTTAAGGCCTACAAGTAAAAAACTACAATTTCCGCGAAAATGACGTCACTTCCTGTTTCGGGCAGGAAATGGCGTACATGTGATGGTTTGCGCTGACATCTGTTTCACTGTGGGAAGTGTTATGAACAGCTGATCAGATCGGCAAAGCGTGTTTCTGGAATATTATGTTTTTGTTCCTGCAAGAGCTTTTTATGCAATTTTTGCAAAGCTATATGTGGAAGGAAACCGTGACCGAGGACAAGCTGATGGCATCAGATGTAAGTACAACTCCTCCGGTTTCATATGCAAAACAAATTATTGCGCTAGCTTACACGGTTCCGGTTCTACAGGGATTTAAAAATAGTTACACAACACGGAGCGTGCTGCTCTGACCGGCTTTAAAGGGTTAACAATGACTTTAAAAAATAATATAACATAGTGTGCAACACCACTGAAGTTTTTTTACCTCTCTTTTCAACCAACAGCAGTCACTCTCCTCTCCAAATAACTTCTGCTTAGCTTTCCGAGCTTCCCTCGGGTCCTCTTAATCAGCGGTCTCCAACCTTTTTTGCGCCACGGACCGGTTTATGCCCGACAATATTTTCACGACCGGCCTTTAAGGTGTCGCGGATAAATGAGGGAGGGGCTAATAATCGGCTCAGTCATTTTTAATGATCGTTGAAAGCCCAGATCGTAATCGTGATTAAAATTCGATTAATTGAGCAGCCCTAATTAAAACGAATCGCTAATGGGTCCTTAGCTCATTAGCCCCCAGTCATACATCCCATAAAGCAAACATCAACACACAATTTAAAGCAGCCAGAGCTCAGCAAAGGGTGCAGTGGTTCAAGCAGCAGCAGCCGACAGCAGGCATGAGCATACAGAGCTGTTTCAAAGAGCTGCCTCTCAGTCTGAGTGGCGTGACAGGAATGTGCATCGAGTAGAGCGGCCTTGCGAGCAGATGACATCCAGCTATCAGCCTGACCTGTTGTTACACAACAGCAGGTTAGTGAATGGATATGGATTATTTGCACTGAGGCTTTTCATCCTTGGCCATTCTCAGGTTTTTCATTATAACCAGGTTCTAACATGTCCTGGTCCGTGTTTTAAAACAGCATGTTTCTGGGATCAGTGTCCTTCACACACACAGGCTCCGACAATCAGCTGGTTTTTATTTTGAAAGATCAGCTGCTGCCAACCAGCTAGCACCAGCTTGGCCCAATTTTCTACTTCCTGTGTAGCTGACCACGCCCTTAATAACATTCAAAGACTGGCCCCAGAGTTACACAGGGTACTCCACAATTTCGTCCATCAACTACAACACTAGTCCTTGTTCTGCTGTAAAGATGTGCTTGAGGTTGAGGGCCAGTCTAACCAGAACTGCACCAACTGGAAAAGTGGTTCATGCTACGTCAAGCTCACTTAGGCAGCAGAGCAAAGAAGATGTGCTGTTGCCAGCTGCAGGCCAAGATGGTGCTAGTTAAGTTTCACTGCTGACCAAGTCACATTTTCCTGTCAAGGATAATAACGTACATTTCATCTTAGGAGACGACAACGTGGCCAACATCTTTTAGGGGTAGCATCACGGTGCAGTTCCTGAATCTCCAAAATCTCAAAAGTAGCTGAAAAACTGATAAGTTACACGTGGCCATTTGGATACAGCTCACTTTATGTCAGAGCTAAAGACCTAACCAAACGTCAGCATCCTGGTTATACTGTGGTTCTAGCACTTCTGACCTGAAGTGAAGCACCTCGTATCTCTGCCACTTTAACGCTATTTTTCATGTCCACTCGTCTTCTGCTGACAGTAGGGCTGGGCCATATCATACCGTTCACGGTAATACCGGTATAATGTTGCCAACGATAAGAAAATGAAATATGGCGATAGAATATGGGTAAAACGCGCATGCGCAGTGCCTTTGTTTACATACGCACATGGCGGAAAAAGCATGGCGGCGACGCAGAATGAGGAGGGCGAAAGCGGATCGTTGAATGAAACGATGAACCAGAACTGGTTCAGAGCGGGCCGTCGTTATTTGGAAAATACGGCGCACTTAAAATCAATCCTTTGATTTGTCTGACAGTCGACAGAGCCCCTTATAATCCCGTGTGCCTTATGTATGAACTCTGGTCGTGTTTACTGACCTCGAAACGATTTTATGTGCACGGCGCTCGAAAATCTGTCACATGTTTCAGTACGACTTTGCTAAGCTACGAAGCCGCACCGCTCGATGGATTGTCGGAGCATTACGGCTGTCGTAGGCGGAGCCTCGCGGAGTGATACGTACTGTGCTTCAACATAATGTTACCGTATTGTGTGTGTAGAACCTCTTTTTAAGTTTTGTGGATATTATACATGGTTACGCTGAGGATGTGTCGGCCAGTTTCCACTGGAAACGCCTTTTGGTTAAACTGTCAGCGAGGAATTTGCATTTGCACTGTTACGTGTTTATATAACTTTAATGCACATAAGAAACAGCTGCTTGTTTAAGTGAAAATACATTGATGGGGTTTTTTGCACTAATAAAGTTGTGGAGTTGTAAAGTATTTTGTCTCGTGTCAATTATATCGTCAGTTATGTCGTTATCGCAAATTTTCAAATGTATATTGTGATAAATATTTTTGGTCATATCGCCCTGCTCCAGCTGACAGAAGTAGTCACACCTCCAAGATGTGTTCAGGTTGTGTTGTTCTAATTAAATCACAGTGATAACCTCTCGAACAGTCGCTCACGGTCTTAGTTCATGTGAACAAGGAAAGTGTGCACAGGGCTGTTAATTATTAACCTACCGATATAATCTGTACAACTGCTCCGATCACATGCTAAATCAATCTTGTAAGATGGTCAAGCTCATACACACAAAGGCCTGGAACGTTGTAAAAATGTCAAAGAGAATGAGAGGTCACAAGCCACACCGACTTCAAACACCTCAAACAACAAAAGGAACCCCTCCAAACGAACTGGTTTAAAACCAGCCGACCACAGTGCTAACGGCTGCACTGTACTGTGTTTCAGTTTAGACATCCACCTCGTCAATCAGAGTGTGACAACAGTTATGCTTTTACAGTGACAGAGACATGTCCAACTAACTCTTCCCCATCTAATCAATCAGGTTTCTCATTCAGCGTTGAGCTATACTACTTTATCCCACAGGTACAATTGGAGCCACAATCCACTGTGATCAAGAACACATGAAGATGAGCAGGTCATGCAAAGGTTACCAAAAAATGGTAGAAACACAACAAGGTGAAGGGGCAGGAGAGGGGAGGACGTGGGTCAGTGTGTGCGCCACAGTTAAGCGATGACTCCTCACACGTATGACTGCTGGCAGTGACACAGGATGAAGGAGCCTGAATGATCATGTGATCCCTGAACGATGGCATTCGGGGTTGAACCGAGTGTGTAGCTGTCTGTGTGTCACGCTCTTGCTGCTGAAGCAGACCGCAGCTTCTCGCAAGCTTCCAAACCACAGTGACACGACATCAGGCCGTTTCTACGGTGACAGCAGTCAGGACCACAGAGTCTGGTGTGTGTGCAGATTTGTAACTATGTAGGCTGGTCCGAAGCAACGTCACCACCGAACGAGACCCGGGGAGGACGTTTACATGCACTGCAACTGTTTTTCTGGCATCTCACGTTTTAACTGCTACAACATGTCCAATGTTTCCCAGCCGTTTAACAGCAGCTGTTATTTAGCAATCAAAGATCAAGTTACAAGTGAACACTCCCTCACTTTCCTATTCTGGAAGTTTCAGTGCTACAAGTGATCTACCCGAGCCCTTACGAGCTTCTTTGCCCCAGCAAGGTGAACATTTGTGGTCCTGGATATCATTCAGCTACATTTCCAGTCTTTCTTCACCATCTTTGACAGCAGATGGCCAAAGAGTCTTTGTTTGGATGGAGAGCCTTTGCCACCAGGCACAACTGCTGCAGACAGAGAGCTGGTTGATGCGCTGTGGGCCAAGCTCAATCTGAAAGGATGGAATTGGAGCACTTCCACAAGATAAGAATTTCTACAGTCACAAAGCACTTAACAACTACACGAGGTAGTCGTGTTGAGCATTTTAAAAGGGAGTGTTCACTAATTCATTTCATAAAACATGAGCTTGCTTCCTTTCATTTGTGCACTCAACCCATTACAGACACAATCTTCTCTTCTTCACAGAATCTTTGTGTGGAAAACATCGATAATGCCGAGATGATGCAGTTGCAAATGCACACATCATTAACATATTCTCAGCTTGCATGGACTGCATCTTTGTTCAGATAACATCTCCAAAGCAGAACTGAGGCCTTCGTGGTGAAAAGCTATGACTTCATCATCATCACCACACCCTCGGTCCTGCTCTTTCTGCTGTCCGCCCAGCTTACACACCATCGCTCACTCGTGCCATTTGTCAAATATACTCATCCAGGACAGTGTTTCTGTGCGTGATCTAAAGCACACAGGCTCCTCGTGGGTACACAGTATGGTTCACCGTGCCTGAAATCCATACAGCCGCTCAGCACATTAATAAGAAACACTTGACATTCAGCAGTGTCTCTCAGTTTGGTGTTGGATAACACGATACCCTCAAATAAGACAATCCCTGTTCAAACCGGACTGGATGAGCAAAGACGCCTTTTAAGAATCAAACACAGAAAAAAAGGGTCCATCTGGCAAACGCCGTCGCCCTGGAGACAATGTGGGACGTTTTCTTTGTGCAAAAGCTCTTCAGCAAACTCACATCCTTCCTGCAAAAAGCTCCCCCCCTCCAAAGCTCCAAACAAAAAGAAAGGGCTTTCCAGGAGAGGAAACGGCCTCACAGAGAGGCCCAGCAGAGCGACCAAACTTTCAGCTGTAGGATGCCACTTGCTTCAGATCTAACACGTCACAAGGCTGATGATTGATAACATGAGCTTAATTTCTTCTCACGTTCATGTTTGGAGCTACATGTTGTTTCCAGCTGTCCTCTGCTGCCAAACACATTGAAGAGCACGGGAAAAAAGCCAAGGCTCCCACAACACAGGCCATCTACTCCCCAGTCTCTCTGAATCAAATCCACCCACCATTCAACTTCCACTCGACACTTTCAGACAAACACCGTCAGCCTGTTACTCATTCACATCATGTTCAGAAACAGCATAAGACAACACAGAATTAGTGTTTTCATTCAGATATATATTAGAGATGGACCGATCCGATATTACGTATCGGTCCATCTGTAATATATATGTGCGGCTCAAAATAGACTTTATACGGCTTAAAATCAGTTCACATAAGACGAGAATCTGTGGATTCCAATCCCGATCAAGCAAATCCCTCAAAGAAACCTCACGGAGCAGCACGTTGGTAACCTCACTGTGGTTTTGCTCGACACTGATTGGCCCAGCATAGAGGAGACAGCAGTGCATCGTCTACCTTTGTGCACGCTCCTCTGCTAGAGCAGCAGAACAAACAAAAACACAACAGTTTGAAACTGTCAGTGTTGCCAGCGTTTCTGGGGCTTTGACACATAAACCGACCTCCTGACTCTGCCTGTAACCCTGGAAGACATTTTTTCTGTGATGTAAAGCAGCGGTCCCCAGCCCCGGGCCATGGACCGGTACCGGTCCGTGAGTCGTTTGGTCCCGGGCCGCGAGAGTTGAGGCTCGGGTGTGTGGTTTTCAGGGTTTTATCATCAATTCCGTTTCCCTGGGTCTTTCCCCATGTGTTATGAATAAATCGTCTTTGATGCTGGTACTGGTTTTGTTTTGTTGCATTATCCCCGACACCTTAAAGGCCGGTCCGTGACAGTACTGTCAGATATGAACCGGTCCGTGGCAGAAAAAGGTTGGGGACTGCTGCTGTACAGCACGCCTGACAGCATCACTCATTTCAATCAACTGAACTCTCAGTTCTGAACTATGATCTTTCATATCCTGAGCTTTAACACTTAGGTCTGTGCTTTTCATTATCAGTACTCGGCTCGAGTCAGTTTTAGATGTTTTCCATTACAATAGAGTACCATGGCCAAAGGTCCCGTGCGATGTGACAGGGACACCACATATAATATTTTAAAAAGCAGCAGGTAGCAGTTATTACCACCTGATGGAAAACCCTAACCACCAAACAGGGTTGAGCTGAGTAGCTGAGTAGGCACGAGTCGAAAAGGGCTTTTGGTGACTGCCATATTTAATGATATCTCATTATCTAAGCAGACATTAAAATGTAGCTCTAAAATACTTTTGAAATCACAAAACACTAAAAGACTTGTCCTCCTGAACAGGTGCACCAATCTGAACAAAGCATTGCATGTAGTGGAGCTCTGTGTAACCTCAGAAAACCATGTTATTATTAACAACCACAGCTTATGTGCTACATGCAAACAGTGATCAGACACAGTGGATTTAGATTTCACATGAAATATCTTTACTGGTCCTTAAATTCTGTATTTGTATAGCTGAAAACCATTCAGCAGCAGTACACGGCTGTGATGAGTAGTAGTTGGTACTAGGGCTGGGCGATATATCGAGTTTTTTAAAAATATCGATATATTTTCATACGCGATATAAGATGTGACAATATCGTTTATATCGATATAGTCTATGTTATGTTATAATTATACTTGTGGAGCCGCAGGTTTGCCTCTCTTTCGTCCACTTTTGTCTCTACGCAACGTTACTCGGCCTCGCCTCTCCTTCACTGAACACAACTCCGCCTCCCCCATAGCTTCACCTGCAGGCAATGACAAGATGAAAGCGGAAAATCTCCGTTAGCGAGTTACCGTGCGTGGGGCTGGACGGCGTCAACGTGTTAGCGAGCTAACCGCGCTAACGACATGCAGCCCGGAGGGGCTGCACGGCCTAAAATCCTTTCATTTTCTCAAAAATCGACAGCGCGCCTTATGTATGAATTCTGGTTGTGCTTACTGACCGCGAACCGATTTTATGTGGTACACAGCGCTCAGCAATCTGTCAAAAAATGTTCTAATATGACTTTGCTAAGCTACGGAGCTGCACCACTTGATGTCGGAGGATTACGGCTACCGGGGAGGAGCCTCGCGGAGTGATACGTACTGTGTGTATAAGGACCATAAATGGCACCTGTTCAGAGACGTGGTGCAGCTGTGAAATCTGTCTCTTTGTTATTACGCTCAGCGTCTATTAGTTTACATTTTGACTGCACAATTGTGAGCTTTTTGTTATGCACAAAAACAACATTGTTTTCTTTTATTTATGGACCATGATTATTTAATAAATGCTGATAATTTATTTTTGAGTAATTTCTTCATGTACATCTACGCTGTATGTAAATAAAAGTGCCCGTGTGACATCTGGGACACAGTGTGACTAAGAACTCTCTTTTTGTTCTTAACTTATGGCTTTAAAAAATATATCGAGATATGAGTTTTGGGTCATATCGCCCAGCCCTAGTTGGTACTGTATGCTCTCCATCAACCAACCACCTCATAAAGAAACTGAACTTCCCCTGTCGCAGTTCTTTTAAACACGGTGGAGAAACTTCTTAAAAATTTGTAGCAAGTTCTCTGAAAATTGACACACACACACACACACACACACACACACACACACACACACACACACACACACACACACACACGTCATCAGTTTTTGTGACACATCTATAAGGAGGACGTGGGGCACGGTGGGCAATGAGGGTGTAAGAGCTTCATCAGGATTTCAATACTTTGGGAAACCTAATGGCAACAAGCACAGAGTAAAGACGCGTTAATTAATAAAAGCAGATTCTTCATCACATCATTACATAGAGGAAATATGGTCCCGGCGAGCACGATGTAGATTCTGCTTCCGTGTTCTCCCCCTGAGCACGGCAACAGGAAACTTGACTCAATAGATGTGTGCTATTGCGCCTTATCTCCTGGCACCCACACCTCTGTCTTTACTCAGAAATGCATTAAATCCCTTTAATCATTTCATTTGTCTTTTCTCCCGCTGCAGTCTCCTATGTCACACTAACTTCCATGGCATTAATCACCTACACACACGTAACGGACATGACATCTGGTTACTTGGGCAACCAACAGCCAAGAAACAACTACGTGTCTCATAACCAAACAGGAACCAGACTACGAGACAGTGAAGGCAGACAGCTCTGTCGGGACAGCCCCCAGCACACTGCAGAGGTTATCAGGCACCCCTCATTTCTTTATATTTGACGTTTTAGTCCTTGGACTCTAACATTTTGCTTGTTTGTTACACCAGCTAACAATAACGCATGAATCATTCAACCAATAAAAAGACATTTAACTGAAAGCATGAACCAAGTGTTTGGTCTACAGAAACTGGACTCGAGAGAACCAATGAAGACTTTCAGGCCTACAGCAGACAAACAGTATCTGAAAGTGACGGCCTTCAGAAACAAGAGGGCAAAGAAGGCTGACAGATTTCAGCTGATCCATACAGTGATCCCTGAAGACTCGGCAGAAACGCGTTCAACAGGAAAGAGTCTGTCAAGAAGCCATTCTCAAGGCACAGGCTGACCAAACGGCACCAGAACTGGACTGAAAACCAGATCATCAGAGTGACGAGTCCACGTCTGAAGTGTTCTGGTTCAAAGTGTTGTCAGTATGTATGAAGAGGTCACAGGGGGAGTTTCTGCAGCCATGTGTAAAACATGGCGGAGGCTCCGTCATGGTTCAGAGCTGTTTCAGCCAGTTTACTGTGACAAGTTGGGGCAAAACATAACAGCTGACCTGCGCACAGCACCACCCTGACACATGGGTTCATTAGCACAGCTAGCCCTTCCCTACAACCATGTGCCAGCTCCTCCCTTCTCACAAAAAGATAATGAAACAAATGGATATTTTCCTGGAAGTGCACAGGTGCACGTCCCATTAGCTGAGCATCACAAACACAGACCCAGAATTGTCCTGCACATCTGAGTCTGTCACGTCTGACGGAAGAAGAGTGCGTTCATATCGCAGCTGCAAGCTCCAACTTTAATGCACACAAATACATGATGTGAATTCAATTGATTAACCTAATTATTGGTCCAATATGTAGTTTCACTAAGCCACTCTGAGTCTATTATACAGAGTTTTATAAAAGCTCGTTCTCGTGACTTTTTCTGTGTCTGAAATTTTCACGGATTAATTCATTGATGTTTCACAAACACGTCCATCTACTGCATTATATAACATTTTAATTAAAAGAAGAGCAGGTCTGTTTTACAGGAAGACATGCAGTAAATGTTTCTTCAAAGCTACATGACATGATGTGACATTTCTATCATACTTCTAAGCCTGCTAACTGTTAACCACGAATGTACCTAAAGCATTACGTCAATAAGTTTCAGCGATGTTGTTCTGGGGGAGGAGAGAGCAGCCAGGCACAGACTGGGTGCGGCACGCGACCTCTAATCTGTATATTCAAACCAATCACAGGCCTCGTATGAGATTAGCACAAGCACAGTGGGTAACTGAGGGGCAGATTTGATCTGGAGTCCATGTTAATAGAGATGAGACTTAATCTTCTACCACTGGTCAAGTTTCAGTAGTTCTTACTGCAGGAAGAACAACAACAAATGACTGCACAAAGCACTAATAGCAGGACGTCTGCACAGTGCCAGCTTAATGTTGTTGCTTTCACAGATTTTATATTACGCACACATTTCACCATTGGTATTAGTTTCTTTTAAAAAATGTAGAAGATTAAAATGAGCATCATCCTCTTACATACATAGTGGTGTGGTTACCACAACAGGCAGCCAGCTGCACGCAGCCAGCACTGGTAATCCTAACAACCCCCATCTCATCTTTAAATCAGACGTGCTCCGGACACGCTGGAATCACCCCGCAGGGTTTGCAACGATTGCTCCCTTGAGCTCTGACGGCTAACTGTGAGCGGCACTGACTCAGCCTTTGTCCTGTGAGGGGACAGCGAAATTCTCAAAATTCCAGGGAAACCATCAAAGCATGAGGAGGGAGGTATCCATAGCCCCCTACACACACACACACACACACACACACACACAGGGGCCGTCGTCTCCCTCATGAATAACAAGCATTCAGAAAAGCAGACAGACTGCTGTATGCAGCACAAGGCAACACAGCGAGACCTACGGCCAATCAGAGTCACCGATTACAGTTAGGTTATTGCACGTTCTTCTACTGAACCACCATGAGAATAGCAACAGTACTAACTTGGCCAACTTAATCCACGTGTCATGTGTGCTGCATCCTGCACTCTATCCCAGCACCATCCTCACCTAAACTAGGGCTGCAATGACTCGTAGCCATAATTGATGATGTCGATGTGTCATATCTAAAACCATGTGTTAACAGTTATTGAAATAATCCTACACTAATCAAAGAAAAAATGGCAAATTGGTTGACTCGACTCGAGTCCCAGTGTGGACACACCTGAAGCTGAGCATGTATGACTCTCACAACACTCAGCATCACGGCAGCCATCACTGAAAACAGCAAGCAATAAAAATCACTCTATATTTATAATCAGTCAACTCGACCAAAACTGGGAAAACTTTCAATTGAGCCCAAATGCTGCCACTACTAACTCAGACTGTGGGTCACCATTATCGTTTCAAAGGTGGTCTTTCCCTGTGTGCTGGCAGCCTGTCCAGGTACTGCCCCCCTGCAGCAGCTCGGACAGAACAGGACAGGGGGGTTTTCAAATATCCACATTTTTACTAGTCGGCACGCCAAAACTGTTCTTCACAACCAGCAGACCACATGCGGGTAAACGTTGCCATGGTAATAAAGCAATCACTCAGAGACAGCCACAAACAGGCAGGCCATCAAAAGTTGCATGCACACACACACAAACGCACACAAAGCTGCAGTTCACCACAACCACGGCTGTGACCCAGCGTCACTCTGTCCCCCCTATGAAAGGCAGATTGTGTGGGCTATTTCTGGAGGGCCTGAAAGGCTGCTGCTCTGGAGCGATGGAGGAAGTGGTTGCCCACAGGCAGGCACTGCTGGCAGCGTCACACACACTCCTCTATCCTCCCCAAGCCCCCTCGCTTCATCTCACTTGCAATATGAAATGTTTTTATTTGCCCCTGAGCCTTATGAAGCATCACGTAAATCTGTCCTTGCATTTGCTCACTCAGTTCTGAACACGCCTGTAAGCACCACAGAGTTACAGCTTCGATACTCCAACCATTCAAACTGGCAAGGTCACAAGATATGTTCGTACCAGATGATGCCAGCACATACATGTTCCTATATTTCTACAAGAACGTGGGTACAGAAGTTGTGCGTTCTTATTTGATTGTTATAGAAAATATTTTAAATAAAAACACGACAAAGACTGATGCGTGTGAGATATGGTATCAAGTCTTCTGAAATGTTATTGGTACCAACACCAAAGCTTTCTGTATAACTTTATAACACACCACCTTTAGGATGTAAAATCTCACAAGTAATACTTTTAGACATTTGTGTTGGACTTCATCATTATTAGAGTGAGTTTTGAGTAATGGCCAAACCGCTTTGTGGTGGGGTCACACCAACTTCTAATCAGGTGAACACTTGTGCCAAATTTGAAGAAATTTCCCAAGACAACGTAAAGGCAAGCAGGTGGACAGATGATAACATCGTGCAGATTAAGTCAAGTCAAGTCAAGTTTATTTATAGAGCACATTTAAAAACAACCAAGGCTGACCAAAGTGCTGTACAGTAAATACAGATAAAAATACAATAGAACACAATTTCGTAATAACACCTCGCTGATAAAAATAAAATAAAAATATATAAAACAAATAAATTAAACCTTTCTAAAAGCCAATGAAAAGAGGTGAGTTTTAAGAGCGGTTTTAAAAGTTTCTAGGCTTTTGGAGAGTCTGACGTGAGGAGGTAAACTGTTCCACAGTCTGGGTGCAGCCACAGCAAACGCCCTCTCTCCCTTTGTCTTTAATTTATACCTGGGAACATCTAAAAGCATCAGGTCGGCTGACCTCAAAGATCTCCTGGGGCGATAAGTACTAAGGAGTTCTGACAGGTAAGAAGGTGCAGTGCCATTTAAAACCTTAAAAGCCAGCAATAAGATTTTAAAATCAATCCTAAAGGCAACTGGGAGCCAGTGGAGAGAGCAGAGAACCGGAGTGATGTGGTCTCTTTTTTTTGAACCGGTCAACAGGCGAGCGGCAGCGTTCTGCACCAGTTGAAGGCGATGTAGACAGGAACGATCTAGGCCAGCATAGAGGGAATTGCAGTAGTCTAGCCGTGAAGTAATAAAAGCATGGACCACTCTTTCTAGATCGTTCCTGCAAAGGTAAGACTTGACTTTGGCTAAAATCCGCAAATGATTAAGAGAGGGTATCACAGGTAAAACCTACTATTATCCTAGATACGGTGGCTGCTGTAGGACAAATAACTCTGGCTGCTGTTCATCTGTAGTGAGTAGAGCCTGTTGTCCACAGCTGTCAACATGTTTTTACTCTGGAGGAGGCTGTAAAACTGTGACAGGAGTGCGAGACGAGTCGATAAATCAGCGCGAGTCCCTTCTGACTGCTGGCAGCCATACTGAGGTGAACTGTTGAGCATATTCTCCACTTTCTGTCTGGTTTTGCCACCGTTAGCAGTTTACTGGCATCCGTAAAACTTTCTTTGAAGTCGAATACTGCTTGGCACTTTGCAAATAAGCTCATCCAATGTGAGAATGCAACCAGAGAGCAGGTGTGGATTTTAGAACACACGAGACCAAGACTGTTAACTTGTAACCAACTGTTGCCGCTGTTAAGCCGGCTCGCTAGCTGTCGGTAGACGGGAAGGTCACATGTCTAATGTTCATGCACATTTTCCTGTGTTGGAGGCCTGACTTTTGATCTGATGATGATGCTTGAGATGAGGAGGAAGACTATGACGTTTTGTTGGTTTTTGCTTCTTTGGTGAAGGAGACGCCTGATCACATGTTGAATGTGAAATTTGCTTTCACAGCACAAGAACGTGTTCTGTTCTCGTCCGTCTTTAGCTCCACCCACCACACGAGGAGGTGGAACGGTGACATCTATCTCAGCCGCCGTATTCACGATGCTGGGACAATGTGGTGCCTTCCACAAACCGCTGCTCACTTCTATTTATCTTTAATGTACCAACTTTAAGTTTATAAACTTTTCTGTCAAATAACCTAAAAAACAACTGACCGCAGCTTTAAATGCTTTGCAGACATTCATATAAAAATCAGATATGACTATAAAGCAGTGCTGCTGAGTGATTTGTAAAATACATCCTGATTGTGTGTGTACAGTGTAAATGCTCTATCAAAAATCTGCAACTTCACATCGAGTATCATCGCACGGTCCAACCCTAACACGTCTCGGAGACACGCTGTATGCACGCGGTGTGTGAAGAGGAAGTGATCCGAGCTCTGTCACAGCTCTGCTGCCAATGAGATTCACAAGCTTCAGCACTGAAACCAAACACACTTTTGTTCTTTCTTTACAGAAATTGTTTTCTACGTGGAATCACATACTGGAAATAGTTTCACAATTACGCTCTAAATCACTTACGTGAAGTTCATCGTTGCTACAGCTAAATAATGCTTCAGTCTCAGTCATTCGTTCAAGTCTGAGCCGTGGCAACAAAAGTGGTGCCAGAGGTGAAACATGGAACTTTAAACCCAATCTCCACCACAATCACTGCTACAAATCTGTCCGGTCAAGAGTCACAGCACACTGATTGATGCCACTGACGTCCTGTTAGCAGTGTCACAACTCCACTACGACAGCCACACCATGACACACACAAGCCCGATTCATGCTCGGTCATCCCCTCTGTGCCCCTCTCCGTGTCCCCCTTACTTGACTGCAAGCTGTGGAGATGTTTTTGTGTGTAAAAGGAGGCTGGCTACCAGAGCTGTCACTGCAGCCTCAAAACAGCCATCCTACATTCTGTTTAGGGCCGCCACAATGACCAACACCCTCAAACGGAGCGCCAGAGGCACACAGACCAACTACAATAGAGCCTGTGTGTTTGTGAGTCTTGAATGAGACCAACTCGCAGAGCCTCAGACCAAACACGCCTCTTTCCTGGTTTTCAGACACGCACTGGGGGACAATATGGATTCTCACTCTAAACATAAGTCTCCCTCTGGACTTCTTCGCCTGAACTTCCTGTTTGGGCCTCAGACTGTGAATCCAATTGGTCGCCAACTCGGCACACCGCTGTCAAAACACTGTGACATGCTGAGTTTTTCAAGAGACCCTCTCTAGGGCCACCACACCTCGGGGCAACTGCGAACTCTTCCCAAGCCGCAGGCAGCCATCTTGGCTCTAAGTAGGGCTCCACAGATTGTCTAAGGCGGCATCTTAGCAGAGCAGAACAGTTCCCGGATAAACAAAGGTTCAAGGTTTTCCCTCTGGGTTCGCATCCGTTTAAAAGTCAGCAAAGAGACACAAAAAATCTGACAGATGGACGTCGTGTTTGTAAACACCCACATGGTTCCTCTAAGAGGCAGATGAGCAGCGATGATGTCAGCCCCGACAGCCTGTCAGTGCCCACGCTTGCAAAACATTCCACTAACTGAGTGACAAGCAGCAACCACCCAACTAACATAAGCACACACACACGTAGACAGGATGCATGAAATATTTAGACACAGGAGGAAACGCCACTGTACTGCAGAATTCCTGGTATTCTTATACTCGAGGACCTTTCATTGTTGATGCGAAGCCAAGTGTTTTCTTTACAGTCAGTTAGTGCCAGCACACTGTAGCTGCAGCATTGGTAGAAAGCAAAGTAATCCTGCATAAACACATGTAAAGTCAGAACTCTCCAAATAAACAATAATGGAAGCTTTGCATTTGGAACCAGAAGAAACTAGAAGAAGATGGACCCACCAAGCACGTGGATGAAGGCAAAAACCGTCCTTGTTGCAAATGGGGACGTTCACCACAACAACAACGCCTTCAGCCTCTAGAAAGGCAACGTTAGTGTAGCCACACCAAAAATCATCATCACCCTCAAAGTGTTTGGCTTTTATGAGGCACGGAGCGTTTGATCCATTAAGCCACCGTGGCTTTAATGTCTGCTTCCCAGATGCTTTTTACTGGCATGTTCTGCTCTGCAATGCATTCAAGCACTGTAGCACAGGAAGGGGAGTTTCTGCAGCGCTTGCAGCGTCCACGTTATAACATCCTGTATTCCCCCCTTCTGAAAGAAACATACAAGACGCAATAAATGCATTCATGTGTCAGAAAAGGGGATGTAGGCCACCCCAGCATCACGATAAAAGCCAGTCCAGAGCCTGCTTTTAGCCACGAGGGCCTCGTCATGTTACAAATTTGCCTCTTCTGAATAAATCATAAGCAAAAGAAAAAAATCACTCTAAATAAAAGACAACCGCGTTACAAGTTGCATGCTTCCGTTGGATAGGCGAGCTGAATATTTCATGATTAAACGGGCCATTATACGGCACAGATCTAGGCCAAGGCTCAGGCTGAAGGGAGGGGGGCTCGGATAACGGTCCAAACCCCGTCCCAGCAACGCGAGGGAACACAGCTCCGGTCCGAGGGGGCTCAAGAGGGGGGCAAAGCCATCTAGGTTAATCCAGACAAAACACACACAAAGAAAACAATAAGCAACTGCGGCAGGAAGAAGCATCGATTTGTACTTTTAAAGTGATTTGATCAAGTCCAGGTGGACGTCAACGCAGCGTGGCTATTCAGGACCCTGCAGCCACAACAACACTGACTAATCGCTGTCACATCCTGTGTTAAGCTACCCCTGAAACAAGTCATTTTCCCAAAACGCCACTTCTAAGGCTTGCAAATGAGAGAGAACGGGCAAGATGCGGGTGAATAAATCCGTCTCAGGTCTCACCGACCAAACTGAAAGCCCCTCAAAGCTAGTCCTTCTAACGTTAGCTCTTAGCAAATGAAGTTAGCCCAAGTTTTCTGTCACCGGAGTGAGGCAGCTCGGTTTCCTAAGCTAAAACGCCATTGGAAGTTGGCGGTTGTAATGGAGTTCTCCAAGCAGCTTCTCCTACAGTCACAAATGTGACACACCGGCTGACAGCCTCGCATTCAACTACACTAATCCCGTGAGGCCTGCGCGCCCCGGTCTAAAGTTGAGGCTAGCAGCCAAATGACAGCGCCCAAGTCGGTTAGTTGTGAACGGGGGCCTGGCCCGTCCCCGCCTCCCTCCCCTCCTCCTGTTTGCCCACAGCCGTTAAAGCTAGCAGGGCTGGCTAACTCAAACACCCACCTCGCTTCTCTAGGTCGTAACCGACCACAACAAAGTAGTCGGCGAGCCTGGCCATCTTGGAGGCTCACGGCGACAGGCCTTTAGCGCTAAATCCTCTGCTCTTTGTGCCGTCAATAGTCCATTCACATCCTGCCGGCGACAGACACATCACGGGCGACAGTAGCATCCTTCCAGCTGCACCCCGCCGCCATACTGTCAGTCTGCCTTGCCCTGACAGCGGAGAGCCGCGAGTCTGCGCACTGAGAGACTTCCAGGGAGGGGCTGCTCGACAGGAATGTCCCATGTGGGGAGCCAAACCAGCTCAGGGGCCAACAGTCTGACCAAAACCTATAATAAACTCAAAGAAGTTTCGACAGTGCCGGCGCTAAAGGGGTGAAAGGTGGCGACGGATTTTCAGTGCCCGGAAAGAAAGAGGACCCACAGAAATGTAGTGGAGCTGCCTTTCCTGAAGCGAACAGCCAAACGCAGTCCTCCTTAAGCGAAGCCCAAGCATTTCAACTAAGACGCAGATTCACCACAGAAGCTAGGAAGAGTGGTTCTTTTTAAAAGATGATTTATTTATTTATTTTTAGCTGAGTGTTTTTATGTTCACTGGATGTTTGAATCAGAGGGGCACACTCTGAGATAAAGCGTCATATTAATACAAAAAATACAGTTTTTATTGATTAGTCAGTAATGAAAACAATTGTTTTAAGTGAGTGAGGTCCACTTCTGCTGCGACAAAGTAAACACATGATTACTGTGGCAGATTGTTTTTCATCCTCCATCTTCAGATCCCAACATCACAGGTGCAGACTACTGGAGCACCTCAAACTGTTCCTTTGCTTGACCGTGCAGACACTACAGAGATGTCGTATGCAAAGATTAGGTTAGAGCAAACATAATGACGCGTGTGATGAACACACACGTTTGAAATGAAAAGCAGGCACCCTTGTTTTGAAAATGATCGGCCTGAATGATGATCTTCCAGACCTATTGCCTTCTTTCTCAAAATTTCCTGTTTGTGTTTCGTCTGAATTGTCGTCAGTCATGGAGAAAAAGAGGAAATTTCAACTTAAAAAGACAGTAGCTTTGTCTGTTTTACTCATGTTTCATCATGCTGAAAATTAACCCTTAAAGTAATGACAAGAGGCTGGAGCTCGTCTCCAAATCGATTTCTGTGAATCATTCCAGGGACCCCCATTTGTTCTCCTGTGTTATGGATGCAACAGCAAGTAACACCTGGATGGGTTTGTTCTACAACATTTCCCCCACATCAGTCTGAACTGCTGCGACTTCCTCTTTTCTGGCTCGCTCTCACCTCCAGCGAGTCCGGAACGCAGCAGCGAGGCTTCTTAGTGGTTTAAGCAGATAGCATGACATCACCACAGCCTGGGCCTCCTTCCATTTGTGCAGTGTTTGTTTTACAGCACTCATTTTTAAAGCGCTTTCAGTCTGTCACTTTTCCTCCAAATAACATTTTATGATGGGGAACACATTCATAGCCTCACCTGGCAGGATGATATTCCCAAACTGTAAAAACTGCTCAGTTATCATGACAAAAATCATCATTCACACTGGCTCCAAGTTCCTCAGTGGTGCCCGCAATCCCAGATGACCCAGCACATCCTCAGAGGCCCCGTGTTCAGGCCCCGATGGCTCGGGAGGGATCTAAATAACACCAGACAGTCGGTTTCACAGTCATTGCTATTGGCGTACTACTTTTACTGACTTTTCCATTTTTTCATTGTGTTTCAGTCTTCTTTTAACTTGATCTGAAATAAACTTTAACGTTTGGGGGTTTCTTTGTTTTACATGAGTACTCTGCTTCTGGCTGTACAAAGCCAATGTTTAATATGCAAACATTTAATGTTTTGTTCCAATAATACATTTAGCACATAGCTCCACTTTAAGTAGGTTGAGAATTCATATTCCAAAGGAATGTTATGGGAACCATTTAGCGGCACAGATTAGGCCCAAATTACCATTCAGTCCTTAATTATCTGCTCCGTGTGAGCAGAGGTCCACACCCTCAGCCTCGGTGCCAAACCATACAAAGATACTGTCAGATTTGCCAAAATGTTTGTGTAGCCAAAACATTCCCCCAACTCCACCGTCTCTCATCACGGCTCCACCACACTGATCGAGGCTCCAGACTGCAGTGTCAGTTTCTATGATGCAGTAGTGTGTAAGGAAGGCCTAATAGCCCACATCCGTGTGGCCTGTCCTTGCTGTCAGCACTGTAACAGCCTTGAGAGACTCCCAGCACTTCCTGTGCTTTCACCTTTGACCTAATGCTCCTATCGCTCTCTGGTTGCAAGCTATCGTGTTCATGGGATGTCATGTTTTTTTGTGAAGAGCGTTGTTTTCCCAAAACTCTGTAAAAACTTGGCTCTTCTCCTTTCTCAGAGTTATCTGTGACCCGGGACTGGGCACGATGACAACAGGCCTCCTCTTTGATAAGAATGGCTTTTGACAACCAAACCTATGTTAAGAGAAGATAACATGTAACTAAGGTCACTGCTCTGGTACTAATTCTTGCTGCTGATATTAATTCTGTTCTAACTTTGAAGCATGCTTGGTAGGTTGCCCGAGAGCAGCGGCGCAGTGCTTACAAAGATGGGAGGACAAGAGCAGCGCCATCGCTCTAACCCTTCAGATTAAGCAATGCACATTACTGAAACAAGCGTGAACTCTGCAAATGTCCGAATTATTAGTTACTAGTACTATGGCCTTTGACTTTAAATGAACATGCTCTGTGCTCTTAGCTGGAAATGCTCTTCCTCTTTCGTTATCAAGACGCTGAAGCTATATACAGCAGGTTAGATTAGCAAAAGTGCATAAAGATAATCAACCTGTTACTGAGCTGAACGGAGTTGCATTGGCACTCGTGGCACTTGAACATCAGTCAGGCTGAATCCTTATTTCAGCGAGACTGTTCCAACCCACCCTCTGACAGCGTGACGTCATATTCAAAAAGAGTCCAGACCGATGCACTATGACCTTTGTTGCACTGTGAACATATGAAAGAGCCCAACATGAGCCGGGTTTTTTGGTCTCCTTGGTTACCAGATGCTAACAAAACCAGAAGAGGAGCTACCATGCAGTGATGGGTATCTCCCTTACATCATTTTCATGCGGTTTTGGCGCCTTTATCAATTGAATTTAGGCCTGAAGTGACTTGAATGTCATTGCATTCTATTTATTTGACATTTAATGCAACATCTTAATATATTTGTGTGTAAAAATAAAGAATCTGGATTTGCATGAATTAAATGAAATCATATAAGTCAAGCCAGATTTGTGCATCGTGACTTGGTAGTTGTTTTTCTTTCAGCATACATAAGATGGCCCTGTGCAAGTAAAGATTACACATCACAGCTTTACTCATTTACTATATTCAGCTACCATCTCTCTCTTTGTGTGCACATTTTATTTCTAGGAATAAAGAAGAAGTGAGGCGACATGCCTGTCCTATCACTGATCCTCTTCACACATGCAGCCCAATTAGAGCGCAAAGCAGGTCTGTGCAGGATGCAACAATCATGTGACTTCCTGTAGACTAACCAACAGACAGGAAGTGGTTTGAAGGCCTCATGCACATCATTGCTCTTCACAGGGCTATTCCAGCAGCTGACTTCCCCTCAGCTTAGGTGAAGCATAGCATATGAAAATGCTTCGCTGAGCAGGTGCTGAACCCCTTAGCTGATTTCTAATGAGAGATGTTTTAATATGATATGCTGTTAAACCAGCAAACACACACACACACACACACACACACACACACACACACACACACACACACACACACACACACACACACACACAGTCTCATGTCTGTCACTGAGGTAATTTGAGCTCTGCATACACAAAGGTAATGTGGCCAAATATTGTATGTACACCAAACTGCTGCTTGCTGAGTTGTAACTGAGTGTTTGTACCCATAACACCGAGGATGAACGACTATAAACAGGAAAAATATTCCATGCATTTACTACAGTAAGCATTAAATGGACGGGATCTTGTACAGTGCTCGTGTTCTCTCTGCATGAGCACTCAAAGCCTTTTCTGCAACATGCCTCATTCACCCACTCACACCCTTTCATACAAACACTCTTTCTGTTTTTCTCCTCAGGTGTGTCCTGCGAATCATTCCAGGGAAATCCAGGTTGTGAGGGGCCAGTCCACTTTTTATTTGATAATCTGGGACTTTGACTCAACAGATGAAAAGCAAACAAACAAAAAAAGATCATAACTGAATAATTAGAGACTTGGATACACACATCCTAAACACTAAACTCCAGAGATCTTACAGAGGGCCATGAAAGTGACTCGTCATGAAACCCGCTCTGTAACTGTCCAATAATTCTCATTTTTCTGAACTCAGTAAAGTGTCGTGTCAGAATATAGTTTATTCACAAATATGTCTTAAATGAATACATCCTTACTCTTTAAGGTTGCTACTTTTTAAGCAACCACATGTATCAGATGAGATGGGCCTAGGGTTGCCAACTCCCTGAAAAATAAATAAGGGACACCTCGTGGCCAGGGCCGGGCGACCCAGTTGTCTTCACCCTTCCCTGTGTGGTGAATTTTTTTTAGCTCTTTTTGTGTGTGAAATTTTTTTTTTAACCATTTGACTTGAAGTTGATTTAAGTAGATGCATATTCTTTGTGATATGAACACATGTGAAACAAATGATCATTTATCCATTTATTTTTAACACAAAATGACAACGTTAACACAAAGAACTCTGTCCTGCTTAACCTAAAATTATATAAATTAATAGAAAACAATAGAAAGAAAAACATTCTTGTAACAGTGCACATTTAGTGCAATTAGAAAAGTGCAAAAAAAGTCTGTGGAACACCTGCAAACACAACATTTGTGCCTCAAAGGCCTCGACTGCAGCTGAAAGTTGAAGTAAAAAACAACAACAAACTCATGAACTCAAGCTCAATGCTACATTAGGTGGAAACAGACTACTTCTTCCATTTGTGTTTTTTTTGAGCTCTTGCTGCAGTTAGGAGTTGTTTGTCGTTCAGGATTGCAGAGTAAAACTCTGAGCAAGACATATCATAATTTAGACTGACAATGAGCTCACTTCTAATTAATTCAGTAGAACATTTGTTCCGCACATCAGTCCACTTATTCTTCATAAGAGAGAAAATCCTCTCCTCAAACCCAGTGGAAGATGGGATGCTGAGGATACAACAGCCTGCATATTGGGGAGGTCAGCTGCCTGAAGAGTTTCCATCCACTTCTCTGCTGTTCCCTTGGACTGCCACTTTTCCTTCTCCTGGTGTTCTTTGGTGAGGTGCTTCAGAAGGCTGGTTGCAGTGACACACTCTTCATAAAGCTCATCCATAGAGATGTTTAACCTGCCAATAGAGATGAGAAGTTGACCTAAATCCTAAGTGGTACATAGAACATTTACAGTGGTAAATAAATGGAAAAAATGTATTGTATATGTTTATAACGTTGTATAGCATTTAAACAATACAATAAGTATAGTTTATGTATTATGTATTTATCCATCCTTATATTAAGTATATGAACTCCTTGAATTTGTAAAATAGTGTATAAAAGATTGCATGCGTGTGTATATACACTCCAAACAAAGTTAATGATTATGGTTTTATTTATATATGTTATCTATCAATTGATTTGTTTATTTTTAACCATCAATACTATTAAAACATGGTTTATCATTTCACTGGCAAATGTTTTCTTCTTACCTGCCAGCCAGGTGAAGCCGTTCAATGATCTTCTCCATGTCATCAAAGGAAATCTTCCCAGATGCTAGAGAGACGGGCTGCAGGTGGAAAAGCCAGTTTTCTTCTGAAAAGTCAAACCGCTTCCGGACATAACTGATGGCAGTGTCTAGGAAGGCTGTAAACTCCTGCCTGCCACCATCAGCATCAGATGGCGAGAGACGCTGGAGCTTTTGTCTTGTTAGGTACCCGTAGAACCCATCATCTCTTCTCTGAAAAAGTCTTTTCAGGAAACACTCCATGATGGAATAGAGGTCAACAGACGTGGTTACATTCTTCTCCAGTTTTTTCACCACTTCTTCAAACAGACACATGATGTTATTACAGAAGAGGAGGTAGACTTCCACAATGTCTGCCTCTCCCTCAACTCCAGCAGCATCTTCTGTCAACTTCAGCAATTCCTTCAGGCGCCTTGGACATTCCTCAGCAATGCTGATGAGATATGACTATGGTCATGTATATGTATGTTTTCAATATAATGTGTATTCTTTATATATATTCAATTCAGTAATACTTTATTAATCCCAGAGGGAAATTAGGTGTTGTTGCAGCTCAGACTAATCAAGTCTTCAAAGAGTTGTTGAAGACCACAATCACTGTGGGAAGGAAGGATCTCTGCCTTGCCTTGAAACTGAAGTCTCTTCTGTGTCAACTTATTCGGGCTTTGTGGCTTCAGTTGAGGTATTATTTCAGCTTTTCTGAAGCTAATCAGCTGCTCCCGTTTGTAAACCCGCTTGTTCCCATGATTACGCATCTTAACTCATCATCATTATTCATCTATGTATTACTTTTATGTATTAGTCATCTATTTGTTGTAATCATCTATCCTTGCAGTTGTTTATTACACAAAATAAAGTATATTATCACACTTCTGGCCACATAGCGCTAATATTCACTGCACATGCCCATATTAATCTTAACCAGAGGGTTTAAAAACAACAACAACAATGTTTAAGATAAGATAAGATAAGATAAGATAAGATAAGATAAGATAAGATAAGATAAGATAGAACTTTATTAATCCCTCGGGTGGGTTCCTCTGGGAAATTCGACTTCCAAAAAAAGCACAGCAACGACCGAAGTTACAGTTACAGAATTGTTATATATATACACACACACACACACACACACACACACACACACACACACACACACACACACACACACACACACACACACACACATATAAATACAGAGACAAATATAAATAAAATATACAAAGGGGATAAATAGAATAAATAGGAATAAAAAATAAAGGAAAGGACAAAGGAGTTTTTAAGTCTGTTAGTTCTTGTCTTGGGGAGAAGCAACCTGTCACTGAACAGACTCTTCTGATTGTTAATGGCCGTCTGCAGAGGATGCCCAGCATTGTCCATAATGTCCATCAGTTTCTTTAATGTCCTTTTCTCTGCCACTGTCACCAGAGTGTCCAGCTTCATGCCGACCACAGAGCTAGCCCTCCTGATCAGTTTCTCCAGCCTGGATGAGTCCTTCTTTGCTGTGCTGCTCCCCCAGCACACCACAGCATAGAAAAGTACTCCAGCAACCACCGACTGGTAAAACATCCTCAGGAGCTTCCTGCAGATGTTAAAAGACCTCAGCCTCCTGAGGAAGTACAGTCGGCTTTGGGCTTTTTTATACAGGTGCTCTGTGTTGCATGACCAGTCCAGTTTATTGTCCACCCACAGCCCGAGGTACTTGTACTTGTTGACCACCTCCACCTCCTCCCCCTCTATCTGAACCGGCAGTGGACCTTCTCTGGACCTCCCGAAGTCCACAACCAGTTCCTTAGTCTTTGAGGTGTTGAGTTGCAGGTGGTTTGTGTGACTCCATGCGACAAAGTTCCTCACCAGACTTCTGTACTCCTCTTCCTGATCATCCCAGATACACCCCATGATGGCCGTGTCATCTGCAAACTTCTGAATATGGCATAATTCAGAGTTGTAGCAGAAGTCAGAGGTGTACAGGGTGAAGAGAAGAGGGGACAGCACAGTTCCCTGTGGTGCTCCTGTGCTGCTGACCACTGTGTCAGACGTGATGTCCTTCAGCCTGACGTACTGTGGTCTGTCGGTGAGGTAGTCGGAGATCCAAGCCACCAGGCAGGGGTCCACCTCCATCCTGTTCAGTTTTTCCTGAAGCATACAGGGCCGGATGGTATTAAAGGCACTGGAAAAGTCAAGAAACAGGATCCTGACCGTGCCTTTTCCCCCATCCAGGTGTGAGTGGGCTCTGTGTAGGAGGTACAGGATGGCATCCTCCACTCCGACACCCGCCTTGTATGCAAACTGTAGTGGGTCCTGGGCATGTTGTACCTGTGGTCGGAGGAAGTTGAGGAAGAGCCGCTCTAGAGTCTTCATAAGATGTGACGTCAGTGCCACCGGTCGGAAGTCATTCAGCTCATTGGGCCGGTTCTTTTTGGGGACTGGGACGATGCAGGATGTCTTCCATAGGGCGGGCACTCTCCCCAGTCGCAGACTGAGGTTGAAGACTCGTTGTAGCGGCTCCCCAAGTTCAGCAGCACACGCCTTTAGCATCCTAGGACACACCTTGTCTGGGCCTGCTGCCTTTCTGGGGCGAAGCTTCCTCAGTTGCCTCCTGACCTGATCCACTGTGACACTGGGAGACGATTGGAAGGAGGGGAGGGGGGGAGATGTCTTGCTGCTGAGAGAGGGATTGGAGGAGGGGGGTGTCATGGTGTCAGGAAGGGGGGGAAGCGAGGGAGGAAGGAGAGTGGGGAGAGGACTCTGTAGTGAAGGTGAGGGTGAGGGTGGGGGGGTTGTGGGCTGGTCAAACCTGTTGAAGAAGTTGTTGAGTTCGTTTGCCTTCTCCACAGTCCCCCCCACTGTGCTTTTCTTGGTGTTGTGGCCAAGAAAAGATATGGTTTACATACCATATCTGCTTCTGCCGTGGCCTGGTGGACAACAAATTGGTCAAGGGTTCCTCTTTCTTTCACGCCCCTCATATTCATCATGTGCCCACCAGTAGAAGCATGCTGCTTAACGTCAGTCAGTCCACCATGGCAAATGGAAAAAGTGCGCCGGCACGCACTCTGTCAGTGCGCCAGGGCAGCTGTGGCTACAATGTAGCTGCTATCGGCAGTGTGTGAATGTAGTGTGAAGCGCTTTGGGGTCCTTAATGACTAGAAAAGCGCTATACAAATGCAGGCCATTTACCATTTACCACAGTGCAGTGCGCTTTATACGTGTTATCGCGCACTTTTCCCAGCCAGGTGTTTTCATTTTCCCATTCCTCCCTGTATTTTTGCAGCCTTTTTTTTTTCTAGGAGGGGAACAAGCACTGTTGGTCAAAGGTGTACTGTCGCCCCAGACTTGTGCCGCAGTGTCGGTGTTTGTCTCCTGTTGGCCATGCTGGTCATCTGCTGTCTTCCGGTATCTTCTCCGCACGCGACCTTTCCTCGACCAATGAGATAAGCGGTAATCTGAATTGTTATACTCGTGCTAAGTGTGCTGTCAGCTCATTGGTCACAGAGCAGGAGATGGGCTGGGAATTATGTTTTCAAACAAAGCGTTAAATCCATTAACATTTATAGACTTTTTGTGATTCTCCCTGTATTACGGGACAAAGTGCGTCCCTTATTAGCTCAATACGGGACGAGTACTTTTGTTTCTAAATACGGGACGATTCCGTATTCTTAAGGGACGGTTGGCAACCCTAGATGGGCCCCAGCATCCTGATAACACAGAAACTACAACTCATGGTCATCAGGCTGAATCATAGCTTACTGTTCCCCATAAAACTGTTAGATAACTCCATATAAAACAGTCTGAGTGGCCTTTGCAGTGAACATTAAATCAAGTTTGCCTAATGCGTCATTTCTGCTGTACAATCCCCGCAGTGGCTTCACAAGGTGATTACAGAATAACAGCACATCAGTACATGGAGTCGTTAGCTTTCTATGTGACAAGTAGGATCACTTATTCAGTGGTCATGTTGTGCTAACATGCTATCACATTAGCTAGCATTAGCCACTTTAAGCTAGTGGTCATCACAGGTAAGTTTTTACTCCTGTTTGCAGCATTTCAGCGTTCACACACAGCCACTGCATGTGTGCCATCATAAACCCATCAGTTCTAATCAACCTGGCCCTGACCGATCCCGTCTCCTACAGGTAACATTCATCAGGATCTGATGACTGAAGACAACGAGAGAGCGAGGAAGGTTAGTGAATAAGAAGGTTTAGAGGCTTAGTAAGGATGAAGGACGAGCGCAGCTATGAAGACGATGGGCAGGTGGACAGATGACGCACCTGTGGAGGCATGGAGATGTCTAGAAGAAAGGGCAGTTTTATAAATGTTTGTTTATGAGGTTTTATATTTAAAACTACATAAAATCCCACAAGACAAAGGAAAGAAGTTCGAAAACAACATCCAAGCACAGACAGAGCCCACACAGCTTAGTCAGACCACATCAAAAGTACAGGAGCAATGCTGGAGTCTGAAGAAGATGATCTTCTGTGTGAAGCTAGAGAGTTCACCGAGTCCAGAAGATGTGGGGAACAAGTCCAGCAAGGAGTCAGAGTCCAGCAGAGGTGTGGTTTCACATAAACAAGTGCAGTCAAATGATGTTAATATGATTGAGAAAAGGGCCGCAGATTTCAGAAAATTTAAAGTGACGACGAAGCTCTCAATATGCAAACATGCCAAACACTAAACATGGGAGGAGATGGTGATTCCAGGCTCTAAGAGTCAGTCTTTTAGCTACAATCACACCAAACATTAAGGCTTTCTGAAGGGGACGTCGGGGAGCAGCCTAGCACTGCAGCTGTACCACCTGGCTTTACTCTAAAGTCATAAATCAGGATATAGACAGTAAATATCTCCTCCCAGGAACTCCTGAGTGTAGCACAGGACCAGAAAAGGTGGCCAAGGGTTCCTTCCAGTGCTTTGCATTCATCACACAATGAGGAGATAGACGGACAAATGCTGCCAAGCTTCGTTTTACAGAAATGCAAACGATGGAGGACTTTGAACTGTGTAAGTTGTAATCTGGCATTTCATTGGCCCATCAAGCGTCTCTGCTTCCATGTCCTTAACCAAGCATCTCTGCTGTGGTGCTGTAAGTGTACAACGTGTAGTAAACTGGCTGATTAGGCGTTGATAATAAAAGTCACTGTGAGCAGGGGGCTGATCCAGATGGGAGAAAGACTTTAACAGAATTCCTGATTTGTAAATAAATGAGCAGAGCAGGAATTCAGACTGCAGCTGAGCAAATGAAGCTAAACATCTGTCGATGTAGAGGTGCTTAGTAGTGTGAAGACCTAAATCTGACCAGTGCTTATGTCCATCAAAAGAAAGGTGGGCAGGGGACTTTAACCAGATTGTTTAATAGTGAGAGGAATGGAGAAGAAGTGTACTGCTGCCAGTCTGCAAGAACAAGTGTGATGTGCAGAGCTGCTGTAACTACAGAGGATAGATCTGAGCCATAACGTAACGATATGGGGAAAAGGTTAGAGGAGTTAGAGGAGAGGGGATCGTCAGCGAGCCACAGTTTGGCTTCATGCTGAGTGAAAGCAGTACAGAGAGAGAAGGCCACAATGAGTTTCACTGTGTCTTTGTGGATCTAGAGAAAGCAGACAATAGGCTGCCAAGAGAGGAACTGTGATGCTGCAGGAGGAAGTCAGAGTGGCAGAGAAGCATGTGAGCGTGGTGGAGGACACGTATGACACAGCGTGCAGGACAAGATGTGGTGAGGTGTGGGGGAGTGACAAGTGGCTCCAAGATGGGGATGGGCTTACATCAGGGGTTGGGCCTTTTTTGTTGCTGTGGTGACTGACAGGCTGACTGATGAGGTGGAGGAGGCTCACAAACAACCTAATGCTCTGTAGTGACAGTATGCAGCAGGTGGAAGAGAGCTGGAGAGGGGGTGGAGACAGGAGGTTAACTTCCTGGGGTCAACCATCCACAAGAAAAGTGAAGAAGAGAGTGCAGGCAGGGTGGAGTGGGTGGAGATATGTCAGGAGTGATTTGTGACAGAAGGATAGCAGCAAGAGTGAAAGGGAAGGTTTATAAAAGGGTAGCCAGATGTGCAATGATGTAACAGGAGGCTGAGCTGGGATGTGCAGTGACCAGGAGGAGAAGCTGGAGCAGTTTGGAGACGAGCATGAGATACTGTGGACGTGTGCACGAGGAGGGAGCGTGGATATAGTGAACATCACACAGCTGCTCCAGGTGCTGCAGGAGAAACTGAGAGTTTGTTGAACCTGACGGTGAGGACGTTAGAGTCATGGACTCTGTCACCCTGGCAACAGGCTCCGTTTCCTCATCTCAGGGTTAGATTCAGGGCAAAGCCCAGCTGTGCAGATGACCACAAACTAATGTCAGATAGAGCAGCACTGACCTGAATATGGACTGCATGACACAGCTGCACACGGAGTGTGAAGGAGGTGAAACAGCATGAAGATAACGCAGATCTACGTCTTACATATTTTAAACGAGATGCACAATTAAGTGGCCAAAGCAGGTTTTCACACTGTTTTTAGACGGAGCTGTTAGGATGAAAGGTCACTGTGGTGTTGCAACCTCACACTGAGGAAGCAGTTTTTCTATATGATGTGCATGCACAGAGGAAAAGAGGAGGCCAACCTGAAGCTGTGCTTGTTTTGGGTACAAGTGCATGCAGCATGAGGTTAACAGAGTCTACTTTGCAGCACCTAATGCACACACTCCCACTCGTATTTGATAGGCTGCATCTTTGCTTGTTGTTCTTCACATTATGCATGCTGAAGGGCCCGCGCTGCGATTGTTTGGCAATCTCAATTTGATGAAATGAAGACACTTAACATGGTCTTGCTGAAATGAGCGCGTCCTCCCTGACAAAGCTGACATCTGAACATACGATGAACACACGAGCAGATCAGGTCCTTACACTCAGAAGTCGCACGGCTGACAAGTTTCTCCGACTTACTGAAGAACTAAACTCTTTGTTTGCTACAGATTTGGGGCAGAGGTGATGTAAACTCTCGGTCTCCTTTCGATAACCTTGGGGTAACCTTTGACCCTGCTTTCGCTTTGCGTGATCATGTGTAATCTCTGTTGTTCGTGGGTTTAGGTCATCACACCTGCTTCTACGTACTCTCACGTCACACCAGTGACCCAGCGGCACTGACTCACCACCGATTCCATTTTTCATTAAAGATTCGAGTAACTTTCAGAGCTCTTCGTGGACAGGCAGCACCTTTGATCAGCTCCCTGAGGTCATGTGATCAGTGCCTGCTGGCTGTGCATCCCATGAGGCTGAAAGGTAAAGCAGACAGAGCTTTTCTAGACTGTCGAGCTCTGTTGGGATCTGTGGACTCGGTGGTCTCTCTGAAAAAACAGCTAAAACTCAGCTGGTCAGACTTAACTTTTTGTTTTGCAGCACTTTGTGATGTTTGTCCTGAAAGATGCTCTACAAATAAAACCTTTATCTCCAAAACCTGAGGGTGCCTTAAAGCTGCCACGCAGACCTGCTGGTGCCTCTCTTCTTTAGTTCAGAGGATGTTTTCCACGGCGTGTTTCTGGATCATGTCCACTTCTTTCCATAATAGAATTTTAACCTACATTTGCGACAGTGATTTCTGAGCCAGTGCAGTAATCTCTATGAGAGAATCATGGCTGTTTTAAGGCAGCAGCTCCTGAGGAGCCAAAGATCGCTGACATCCAGTACGGACTTCGGTTTTGTGCCCGATGTTTCTCCACATTCTGAGATCGCTCCGTAATTACAGACGTGCTGTTTTGGGCACTGGTGAAACTTTGATTCCTGTCGATGGTCTTTTTTACCCAATAATGTTTCATTAGATACAAAATATCCCCTCAGCTGTTCACTTTCAGTACCACCTACTGTTTCACACATTTGTTGTTCCCGTCCCAACTTTTGTGAGTCGATATTTGTCATGAGAGAGTAATTCTAATCTAAACTAGTGCTTCTCATATAATGTTGAAGGAGGTTCGGTCTGTTAAAGTTAATCATGCTGAGAGAAGGAAGCTTCCTGAAGCCCTGGGAAGGTGTTTTGTAGGATATAAGGTCCGTTACTGGAAACTTTACCTTGGACCTGGAATTCTACACTTTGAAGGTAATAAACATTTAAGACTGAATGCCACTGACATACCAGGACACTGTTACGTGCACTAGAGTTAGATTAAAAGAAAAACGTTCCAAATAATGGTTTTAAAGAATGCATGAGAGACATTTCCATCACAGATGGATGCAAATGTGCCGGGGAACGATCCTCCCCAAGCCTGAAGTTTACGGGTATCAGAGGGAGAGTCTCAGTCTGACTCCTGTTTGTTGAGAGATGCTGTTTTGGACCTGACTTTCATTATTAGACTCTGTGGGAGTTTGTCAGCTCCATCATGTTTCCCACAATGAAATCCAATCACTTATTTGTCCACTGCACTGTCCTGTAAGCCCCCTCCCTCCACGCAGCAGTGCACTGGTGAGCAGCCATGTCAAACAAACTGCACCGAGAGGCTCGGACAGAGACAACGGGCCGCTCGGACAAACTCGCTTGTACACAATCTCAAAACAAACAATGCAAATACTGAGCAAGCCAAGAGGACGCTAACCTCACAACATGGGAAAATGTTTGCGTTTCGATTCTTCACAGAGCTTCTGCTTGAAACCCAGGACAACACCCTGATCTGAAGTTTATTTCTGAGTCTGAATACGCTGGTAAACGATGTTTGTTCATATTTTGGAGGGGTTAAGTCAGGCTGGTCCTCATGGGAAGCACCAAAGTGTATTCAGGGACAGCTGGAGAGGCTGCACTGGGCCTTGTGCTGATGTAACATGAGCTTCACTAGGGGGCAGCAATCATTAGACTACCACAGGGTGGCTGGTGTTGGCTCAGTGAGAAAAGCTAGAAACACTGTAAAACAAAGAATAATATGTGACACGGCAGCTTCACCTGTTAGTTTAAAGGCTGTAGGAGGGAGAATCCACACGGTGTGGACTGTTTCACTGCAGGGGATGACCCCACGCTGCTCGGCTGGAACCCTGGTTTTGTATCACGCGCCGCGAGGAAGCAGAAACACGCACGCTCAGAGAGGCCGCACAGTGAGCTGCAGGTGGTGTGTGTTTGTGTACCCAGGCCTTCAGCTCAGTGACTTCGCCTCCGTCTGCTCAGGCGATGAATTTGTTTTGCATCACAGGCCGTCGCACTCCAGAGCCGGGACACTGCAGCATCGAGGGTCTGTTTATGGACCAGTGCATCCGAAAGGTGCGCTCAGCATTTAAACAAACACGCTTACAGAACTGCGTGTGTCTGTTTGGGTTTATGCTTCTCCACATTTAAGTCACAAGTGGTGCTTACACACAAAAGAGGCAAAAGACATTCACACCAAAATCACCCAACCAGAGTCGTTGAGTAAAAGCTGTGACTGATCAGTGTGAAGTGAACTGTTCAAAGGAATTCAAGGAACACGTTTGTAGCAACGGTCAGTTAAACTTGTGGGATGTTGATGTGATCAGTTAGGTATCAGTTAATGAAATAAAGAACAGGGGGAACAATGAGGCAACCCCTGAAACAGCCATGCTCCTGCAGGTAGAGGACACTCGTGCTGGGTTCCTCCTGGCTTCATGGTGAGAGCATGCAGGCAGCTCCTGGAGGATGAAGGAATTAATACTGAAACATAAAGGTCATCTGATGTCTCCGTGTTGCACCTCAGACTGTCTGTGTGCTCCATGATGGGCAGAGCTGGGAATGATGTGGACTCATTCTACGTCCATGTCAGTACAGAGATCCAGCACGACTGGATTTGTCCTGTTTTTGAGCAGAGCCTGACACGGTGAGTGCTGTTAGGTGACCGTCATCAAAAGCAGGTTTTCTTTGGTAATGTGTGCGTACGCTGCAGTTTAGAGTGATGCTAGCAAGCAAAAAAAGTAGATGAATCCACAGCCACACACTCACGACTTCCTCCTATTTCAGTAACGTTTGTTGGAACATTGCAGGGTCCAGTGCTTTGTCAGGCTTGTTTTTGTGCATGAATCAGTGCGACTCGATTTATTAAGAAGAATAAAAGCATAAAGACAAGCTACAGTGTTTCCTTTTAAACCTGAACACTGAGCCACTCCCATTCACCTCTGCAGTGCTAACTTGAACTCATGAATGCAATGAAGTCCTTAATAACACGACACTAACCATAAAATCCTCTGTGGCTGTGACGAGGCTGCTCAGATATGGTAACCACGTCCATTTATCAGCACTGTGGTTAGCTGTCTCAATCCCACAGCTCATGTGATCATCTCCGTGGAAAGACAAAGCTACGGCTCTATGCTTACAGCTCTGGAGCTCCAGTGCATTTGAAATGTTGCTTTTTAAGGACCACTGTTTGAGCCCAGTGTAGTGACACTTATTAGTTTTACTGTTCATGCAACTGTTCAAAGCTTCATATTATCAGCGGACATCGAGATCTTTGATCAGTTGAGCACATGTTTGGATGAGTTTCAAAGACAGCAGCTCCTTTAAAGCTGCCCTGTGCCATTCTGGGCAGCGACACAGTGCATCTTCTCATATTTGCTAATTGCAGCTTAAAACAAAAGTGAAGACAGCTCCTGCCCGGGAGATCAAACCAAGTGGGAAGCCTGTGTTCAGAGTCCAGCGGGGCCGATTCGCAGGCTGCTGTCACACACCAGAAAACTCTTACATAAGCGTGTCAGAGCCAGTAAACAGTGGCTTGTTTTCTCAGCCAGTCTGACTGATAAATGAGTTACTGCTATCTGCCTACGTGGGGGAATTTCAGGGACCACTGTGTCATCACAAAGCAGTTGCTGTTGGTGCAGACTGTGGGTGAAGGTTAGAGCAGATTCAACATGCACTATTTAATAGGGATGACTTAACCTCAGCTCTGATTACAGGAGGTGAAAGGTCAGAACGTCCCTCACCTGACTGCAAGATGGTACAGTGAAATGTTTAAACCATAACCTGAGCAGACACATCTTCTCACAGATGGATGAAGGAGTCAGCTGTAGCTCGTTCCAAGGCTTCGGCTCTGATGGTGTTATAACACGATCACAGCAGGGCTGAGCTGTAAGGGGATACTGCTGAGGGTGCGAAGCTGGCAGCTACCTCTAATGAACCTGTCTTAGTGAATATCACTCTACATAAGCCTCACAGTGCACTTCAGGCGGGGATCACACGGCACATTATAGCCCAAACCCAGCAGAAACATCCAAGTCATGCTTCCAACCATGTCTCCAATGTTCTCCTTTTGAGTTTGCCTGTTGAGACCAGTGGTGCCAACCAGTACTCCTCTCAAACACTCTTTATTGCTGACGGTCTCCTTACAGCAGCTTTTGTTAAGGGTGGAATATGTTAAGTGTCAGTTGAACACTCAGTTCTTGAAGGTGGTGTACTGGAAGTGAGTAAAGGATGTGATCAGCTTCTTACATGCCCCGTGCCACAGCTGCCCCGGGCTCAGTGAGGCACAAGAGGACCAAAAGATGCTCCATGTGCTCCGATCCAACAAAAGAGTTACTGTAGCCCAGATTACTGGAAAACCTCAAGAAGCACACACAGCTGGACCAGTAAAGAAGCTGATGGACTCCAGTCAATCACATCTTTCTATCAGGGCGATATGTGACATTCCCAAATGTATGCAGGCAGCGTGGGGCTCTGGACAATGTTCTGCTGCGATCACACTTTGAAATGTACCATCTTCCTAAACACCTTTATGGCAGTAGCCTCTTCCAACGTGAGGATATGCTCTACCTCACCGCAAGGAAATCAGAAATGGTTTCACAATCGAGACAAAGATTTCAGTGTCTTCACTTGGCCTCACAAGTCCCTAAATGTTAATGAAATTGAGCATCTGTGGGATGTACTGCAGAAACACGACCAATTCATTACGGGGGCAGGACAAAACAGGCTGTGGAAGAGAGCCAGGGAATAATAATACCTGATGAATAAACACAGAGAGTGAGAAAACTGGATGAAGAAGAAGCACTCCCCAGCAGTCTAGGCAAACTGTGATGTAACTAAGGGAGGATTCAGGGTCACCTGGTCCAGCCCTAACTATATGCTTTAGCAAAAAGGAAAGTTTGAAGCCTAATCTTGAAAGTAGAGATAGTGTCTGTCTCCTGAATCCAAACTGGAAGCTGGTTCCACAGAAGAGGGGCCTGAAAACTGAAGGCTCTGCCTCCCATTCTACTTTTAAATACTCTAGGAACAACAAGTAGGCCTGCAGAGCGAGAGCGAAGTGCTCTAATAGGGTGATATGGTACTACAAGGTCATTAAGATAAGATGGGGCCTGATTATTTAAGACCTTGGGGGAGTTTTTCCTTCCTACTGTTGCCAAACTGCTTGCTCATAGGGGGTCATATGATTGTCGAGTTTTCTCTGTATGTGTTGTTTTAGGGTCTACTTTACAATATAAAGCGCCCTGAGGTGAATGTTGGGTTCTATATAATTAAAATTGAACTGACTTGAGCAGAGAGGCAATGAGGAGAGGTCAGTATGGGAGACACTGGCTCCTTTAATCCTCTAATCTGGGCAGCTGAGCTGTGTGCTCCTTGTTCCTGCATATGTTTGATCAGGTTCCCGTCTTCTCCCTAAGTGCACATCCCTGTTTGTTAGTTTAACGCGTGTTTCTAAGTTGGCAGTAGATGTGTGTGCCTGTGTGCTTGGCCTCCTCTGTGTGTCAGCCCCCTGATGGACCTGTCCAGGGTGTAGCTTGGATAGGTCGCAGCCCCTCGGTGACACATAACTGGATAAAGTAAGCGGTTAGAAAATAGATGGAAACTCGTGGCTTATGATTACAGTGCAGGAGAGTCATAGAGTCAGCTGGAGTCATCTGATTTTCCTGTGTGATCTTTGACACTGAAAGCCTTGTGGCACAACGTGCTGTTGTTCTCTTGACATTTCGAGTCTTTTCAAGATTTATCTACTTACTATGAAACTGGACATGACATATTTAAAGCTTCTCTTTTTAAAACCACAAGAAATGAAAACCAACTTTATTCTCATGACTGAAAAAGCATTAAAAATAGGAACAGACAGTAGAAACAAAAGCAATGACGGCGTGCTAACCACAAGTACAGGGATGATTCGGGCAGGAGTCTTTAGCACACATTTTTCAGGATTTGTTTCGCAGTATTTCATGTTTTCCACAAACATGTCATGATGTCCAGCTTGTGTCTTCAGAATGAAACATTTTGCATCCAGAGAGAAGATTCTACACGCTGAGCTGGAAGCATTTGCAAAAAGCAGCTATGCGCACTCTTTCTGTCCAAGTGCTTATTGTGTTCTTCTGTGTCCGTGTTTATTTAGATGCAGAGGTTATGAGCCTGAGAGGATTCTGACATCAGCAAAAGGGCGAAACAACAAACATTACATCTCCGAATTCCTCGCGGAGTCTCTGCTTTTTCTGCCCTGTCTCTGTCTTTACGTGGATGCTCTCATCGCGCCTTCTTGGAAACGAAAGTTGCGCCACTGCCTCTGAGGCAGCATCAGGTGTATGAATTAGCATCAGGCCGACAAAGAATAGTAGGAGGGGACTTGGACACGCACAGCAGTCCTGCCTCATGAGGTGGAATAATCTCCACAGGATTCATCTGAGTCATTCTGCAGAGTTGTAGGATGCATGTTCAGACTTGTGACATAGAACTGGAAGAGATTACAAAATACAACCGAAAATTACAGCATCTGCCGAATAACCCAAATAAAACCACGCGTGCTTCCTACCAGGAACAGACACCAGCAGCAATAAAGTGTGTGAAGGAAATATTCACGTGTGGAAAACGTGTTAGTGCCGCTTCGATAGCCTGACTCACCAGCGAAGCGGAGAGTCTGAAGATTCCCGCATCTCCTTCTATCTGCTTCACACACGCGGGCTGAGGCGGTGATAAGGTGAAGAGGAGGGTTTGACTGCTTGAGAAATTCATGCAAACGTGAGGCATTTTCCTGCGCGTGCACGTGGCGGATTATGATAGATGGAGTTGTGGGTGATGGTGTTAGTGCTGGTTACTTGTTAGCTCACAGCTGTGCGTTAAGTTCACGGTGACACTTTTAGCTTTGAAGTACTGATAGCAGATGTTTAACATAAAGGTGTCTGGTGTTCAGCTTCTAGGACCTTTAAAGCTGTAAGGGCTCTGTTCTTCGTCACATCCAGCAGCATCTTTTATACAAGGACATGAGAACTGGGGCTCAAATACAAGCGAGCGCTTCTTGTGATTTTCGTTGATAAAGGATTAGCAGTGGGATGGGTTTGTGCACCATATCAACGCTGGATTTCCCGGGTTTAGCATATTATACCCTCCCAGCACCTTTCTGAAAATTGCCCACCAGGAATAGAGGCAGTGAACTCCGCCTTCTCAGTATTTAAACCCACAATATCACCCGGAGCTCAGAGAACCGGAGAACTTGATCTTGACCAACACGTTTGGATTCGTGGGAACTAAATCCTCCCTCTGAGCTCTAATTGCCTAAAAGGTGAGACTAGTCTTTGCTTCTTTTAAGTAAAATAAAAACAAATATAAAACAGCAGGCAGGACTTCACGGTGACTTTATGGATTTTGCCGTTTTGGGACATTTTTTCAGCATAATGTAAAGTTCTTGGTGCATCAGTTTGACTGGTGCTATGAGTAGACGTTCACACTGTCGTGCTTTTTAAAATATATGTTGGTTTTATTAGCAGCAGATTGACCCATTATTTACTTTCCCCCTAAAGGTTCCATCTGCAGTCTCCAATCCGCCCATCTTGGACACATTATCACACTTTTTATTTATTTATTTATTTATTTATTTTTCCTCCCACTCCTGGGATTTAACCTTCACCCAGTCCGTCACTTCGCCCCCTCCTACCCAGAAAGAGGGTGTAAAGTTGGAGTCGGCCCGGAGATGCGGTTCTTTTTCCCGCTGACTGTGTATTGCATCAGCCTGCTTTCCCTCCAGCAGGCTTTGCCGGCTGAGGAGAGACCGGGCACGAACAGGTAGGACACACCGCTGCGCTGCTGCTGTATTAGTGCTACTTTAGTGCCTACAGAGCAACTCTGCTGTCTGAGAGGAGCGAAGAAGGCAGCTGGAGCCTCTGAAATCTTGCTGTTCATAGCTGCACTGCATCGGGCAGAAACATCAGCGTCGTCACTTTCCCGTCGTCGTTTAGTTCAAACACTTCTCACTGTTTTTATTCGCGTCATATTCTCGCTGGGAACGTTTTTCTAACAGAGATAAATAACGTGCTCTAAAGTTCACAATAAAGACACGCTGATATTTACTCTTCTGTGAGTCTGACGCACACTGCGAAACTTGAATCACGAGGGTTGGTGTGTGTAAACGCGTGTCAGCCTGACAGTAGATAGTGGACACTTGAAGGCTGTGGCTTTATTTTTGCTGCTCCACATCCACACGGAGTGTATCTCGGTCAAAGCCCACAGAAATCCACAGAGCTGCGTGAGTTCAGTGTTTTTAGAAGGCGAAATGATCTTTGCAGTTATGAAGGAGATGATGAGAAATTACACCTGAGCTGTAGGTGACCTTTGACCTACATTTAACCCTGCCACTGAAACATGACTAAAGTGAGTTAACTGCGCCTCAGCTTGTTTTCTATAAACAATTCAGATGTTTCTAAAGCCCCAAACGTCGCCTTAGTCCCAGCTCTTCTTGCCTTATGTCTCGGTGTCACATGATGAACCACTGACATATGGGCTTTTGTTTGCTTTGGTCTCCCTGACATCAAGCAGGGAAAATGTCATTTCCAAAGGTGGGAAAACCAGTTTGTCATTCTGAATAGCCCAGTCGTAGACACCATCACGGGTCATTGTAAAGGATATTGTGAGGGGATGAATGGCACCTGTACTTTTCCACTCTTTTGGTGTCAGAGCAGGATCTCATTAGACACGAGGCAGCAAACAGACGTCCACCCGGTCAGAGGCAGGGAGCTCGTCACAGTGGCAGTAAGTGTGCCGGGTTGCATAGTTGAGGATGAGGTACAGTGAAGGGCGACCTCTTCTGGTTGGGTGTGGAGCCGTAACTCTGTGCCAGCGCTGATTCTGCAGTTTTAAAGCGAGCGCCGTGGAAGAAGCTGCTGTTTCCCATGATGTGAAAACGCACTTGAATCTAACCCAGTGTAAGAGGATCCTCCAGGTGGGAAAGCGCTCCTGTGGCCGTCTCTGTCATCTGGACAAACGGCTGCTGCTGAAACCCAGAGAAGGGGGGGGGCAGCTCTGTTTGCACCTGGCCGGCTCCCCCATCAGTCCTCTGCTCCATTACAAATGTTCAAGGCTGCAGTTCCAGCTCCGTGTAGTTAATTAAACATTGTTTTATTGCCTTAAAAAAGCTGATAACAAAACAAGAACAGTCACATTTCCTCATGACTTCTGTCTTTTAGACTATCTCAGATAAATGGACTCCCGAGTGTCTGCAGCTGAGCACTGCAGGTACTGTGGAGGAGGTCTGAGCTGTTGTTGACCACTTACAGAGACGTGCAGGTGAAAGGAAAGAGTCTGGGCTCTATCGTGCTGTAGACCTCGACTGCGACACCCTCCTAACGCATCCTGTTCGGTTCCTGTCACCAGCTGACAGCATGATAACAGCAGACACCACCACTTCACATGTTTTTGTCTGTTGGACTCTTGAGCTCAGATGTCTGTCATTCCTTCCACGTCCTGTGTTTGTGTCCATATTGTCTCCCTGTGTCCTGATATGGACACAGAGAGATGTAACAATGCCAAGCAGACGCTTTCCAAACGAGGAGAAATTGTTTGTTAAGCATAAGACGGCAACACATACCCCTCATTATCATTTTACATAACATCTTTTTTGTAGTTGAAAATAGTCTGCAGCCAGACAAGTTAAACATGGCTTTAGGAGTGAAGCGGCTTTAGGTCCAGATTCTGGAAGTAGGAAGCAGCTCATTGCTTGCAGACTGAAGACTCTGAAGCTGGTTTGCGGTCAGGCTTTTGTTCGATGGCCCCGGCTTTGTCTGGATCAGCCTGTGTGCATAAGTTGGGCTGCAAGTTTGTCTGAACATTTCAGGGCCGAATTGTCGCGTTTTCACCGAGCACCAACATGACTATCAGAGAAAAACACCTCACAGAGCATGGCCGGAGCCTTTCTGCTGTTTCTTGGTTTGGGGTCCAGACATTTGATGTTTCGATTCTGAGCATCTCTTTAAACCACCTTTATTCCTCTGGGATGATTTCAAATTTAGCGCCTCAACCCAGGCTTCTTCTTATGCGTCTACTTTGATTTGCAGCCTGTTGTAAACACTGAACTTGCTCAGGGCTGGTGTGGAGTATGTGTAGAGTACAAGCACATCAAGGTAAATCTGCACAAGCACAGGCTGAAGTTGAGAAGGCTGCCGGCAGGAATTCCGCTGTGGATTAATGTCTAAGACCTAAATTCCAACGTTCGCATCCTTAAAGAGCAGGTTTCTGCTCACACAGAGAGCCGCTGCACATGAATGCACTGTACGTCATGTAAGAGTAGAAGACATGCATGTAAGAGGATCAGTGTGTGGTTTAAGTTCCTCAAAAGGCATTTGGAAAATAAAAGCAGCTTCTGAGGGGAAGAGAAACCACCCTTTTGTCTTGTCTACATCCATCAGAATTATGTGGTTTGTGAACTATAACTTGGCATCTGTCAGTTCATGTAATTCACCGGCTGGAGTTTATTCAGAGGCCAAAAAGGCTTGAACAATAGAAATTACAGCCCAGGGTTAGAAAGCTGGAAGTGCCCAGCTCGTTTCATTGAGACAGAGATTTCTGTCAGCTTTCGCTCCTCATCCTCGGATGGCTGATTCCCTTTGAAACATCTGTAAACGTGTACGTTTGAAACGTAGTGGGTTTAAATCTGAAGTGTTAGGATTACTGCGGGCCAATCTTAGGAAGGCTCAGGGTTGGGTTTATGTTTCGTTTCCCCTCCATGAGACCTGTGGCTGGAATTTAAGATTAGACTATGACTTGCAGGGAGGCCAAATCTGCTCAGAGACTTCAGCCCAGATTTGACTTCCTAAAACAACTAATACAGCTCGTCGTCATTAATAGAGAAGAAAAGGAAACACGGCTGATCTACAGGTACTGGCTTCACCTTTAATCTAACTGTTAGGTCCTATGAAATCATCAGCCAAATGTGTCTGAAAGCCATAAACTTGGGATATTGCAACACATCAGAAACCAGAAGCCCGGACGTCTTTGATTTCCTGCCAAACACAAAGGTCTCCTTCACTGTATGACTGGTTAGACTGCAGGGAGGTCAGGCATTGTTCCAGCTGCAGGTGATGTTGGCCCAACCAAAATGCAGCGCTTGTTCCCCGGCACATATTTATTTTTCAAGACCATTAACTAAGTGCACCAGGTGCTCCGATGGTTTGCTCGGGAATCGGAGGCACTGCTGTCATTGATCACAAGGCTTTTCCTACACTGCGGTGCGTTGCTCCATAATCCCCTTTACCTCATTAATGCGCACAATAAACAGAGCTGGATTACTGACCAGGAAAAGCAAGGGGGGGTTGCCATGGGGTACCAGATGCTTTTCTTAGATGTGAGGCAGTTATTATTGCCTACATCACTGCAGCACCTTAACGTTGCACATGGCAGCTGCATGAGTGTATTTTTCAGCCCCAGTCAGAAAAGATTGATGTTCTTATGCTAAACCTTTGACCTCCTGGATCCAGGATACAAACAGAAAGAGTCATGAGCACCACAGATTACAGCTGCTATAGACTCTCATCAGTCACATCCATTATCACTGCTGTGAAAACCAGCCTGAAACAATGAAAATGCTGTGGGTTACAGTAAGTATCCGTATGGAAATATACAAACTATACATCCTGTCATTGGGTTGTGTAAATGCGTTTATGAGATCTGTTGTGGGGCCACCGCTGCAGCTATGCAAATAAGCGTTCACCGTGCAGACCATGTGGGTGTAACTTGATGATGTGGCACTGTGGCAGACTGCGGCCTGTCCTGGAAATAGTGCTTTCCTCCGTCTGCGGCCTACCATTATGCAACTATTTATTCAGCCATCGCCACTGTTGGATAGCAGGTCCTCTAAAGGCGACCGGCTCTGCCAACAGTGAGCCAGCAGCTGCACTTAGCGTCTCTGGGAGGAGTCTCAAACCAACCACAGGCTGTGAAGTCTTGGAGAACTCAGCAGGGAGTGTTCATGAGAAGATAACACGAGTTAGCGTTTCACATGTGGAAGACACGTTTTATAATTAAAATGGTGAAACATTTTTCCATCTTTGCTTTGAAAGGCGAACACGAAAGATGGATTCATTCTAATCCTAAATGTAAACCTCTGGCAAAGATTCCACCTTTTTTAGTTCATCCAGGCACAACATGATGTTAAGCCCAGTGTCACAGCAAAATATTTATCCTGGCAACTTTGGGAAATGAAAATTGTGGCTTTAACAGATGTAGCTGACACTGTGACGCCAGATATTCTTCACCAAACAGCGATCTTATCCCAAACCTTACTGGTGCCAAAGCAAAACCAAGCAGTGAGAAACACCAGTATTTCACAACAGGCTGTAAAACCAAAGAGAAATCACTTTGATAGTCACACAGAGGGGCAGTCCAGCAGGTAACGGGTACAGAAATACGAAGGCACCTACATCCTTTATTTGTACAAGCACCGCGTCGTGTGTGGACCAACATAGCTATTCCACAGTCTGAAATGTGACCGAGCAGTCATTGTTTCTTTTTACTTCTCTCGGGATTTTGAGTCACACTGTGCTACGCAAACATGGCGCTAACAGGTCAGCGAAGGAGCCACTGTTTTTGTCAAACAAAGAACAGATGGCGAGTCGGCCACTGCTGTTTGCTGAAAATGTCTGAGCCAGTGGTCCGCCACACTGCACACCTTAACACATCATTTAGTGTCATGTGTATTCTCACGAGCCTGTTTGTACAGATGGACCAATCACACAAGAGGTGCTGTCCATCTTGCCAATAGTTTCTGAGAAAGTGTGTGATTTTTTACATTTTACATGTTGGATGGGGTGATCCTTTACAACTTTCATGTTTGTAGCTTAACTTGGCCTGTGAAGGATATAGATGCTGAAGGATGCTCTGTGCGGTGTTCAGAAGCTAGCATAAAATGTTTATTTACCAAATTGCACCTATAATTAGATGTCCGCAGAATTAGCATTGCCCTCGATTGTGCTAACAGTCGTGGCAGTGATTGGCACAGTTGATATTTTTGGAATTTTCTGGACAAACAGAAACTCCTGACGGCTTAGCTAGTTCTAGTTAGCACAAATTAGCATGCTAGCTGCAAAACTGTCTCGTGAACTCGTCACAATTCTACCTGCTGAGAATATAACACATTAACTTCTAGCTTACACTTTTAGTTATGTGTAGCTGCTAGTATTGCTCTATGTTCTCATGCTATCTTGAGTTGTTTCACGTTTCTGGTGCACTTTCAGTATGAATCCCTCTCACTCCTGTAGAACAGCTTTTCACCCGACATCTCTTTTCTCCTCAGGTTGGATGTTCTCAACAAACTCATTGGCCAGAAAGAGGATAACGCTCCCGCTGCAGAAAGCCAGACTATCAGCACGGTCCCATCTTCACCCTTGAGCCGATCCCCAAACCGGCTGCCTGGATTCATGAAGCAGCGACTGGCATCAGGAGCAAGGACAGCCTCCCCGGCCTTGGCGTGGGTGCGGTCCACCGAGGCTTTGCAGGTTGAGCGACGGGCACCGAGAGCTCGTCGCCATGCCCACTCACGAGGGGGTCACCACAACCATCACCATGCCAAACTGATGCGGGTGGGTTGCGTCCTGGGGACCTGTCAAGTGCAGAACCTCAGCCATAGGCTCTATCAGCTTATTGGCCAAACTGGCAGAGAAGACTCTTCTCCCATTAATCCCAGGAGCCCCCACAGCTTTGGATGACTTCGATAAAACCTCCAAATAGCCACAGCAAGTCTATCTATTGCTCCATTTATTTATTGTTTCTTAATGTATTATTGATAGTTATTGCATTAGAGTTTGATGTAGTACACAACTTTTATTATACCCGCCTTAGATGACTGTTGCTTCTAATTTTTGTGCACAATATATGGATTTAAAACTTTAAATCAGGACTGATTGAATCTTCTTTCAAGCCCCTGAACTGATTTCTCCCACCATCATGAGAAAGTTTGGCTTTGAGGGTTAGTGATGTCTTTCTGAATCTCCCTCTGGAACGTTCAAAAGAAACCAAGAGATCTCAGGCTGATGTTTAAATCCTGTTAATATAAGAATGAAGGCTTGTCTTCAACACCATCCAGCGGCCTGGTCCTATCTGCCCACTGACCTCCGCAGGAGTGGTTATCCTGCCGCTCACTGATCAAACACTTAAGCCATTAATGTGGATTTGAAGCTGCAGCGTGAGCTGGATTCCTGTCAGAACCAATGTATTCCTAGAGAACTCGTCGGCGACTCAGTGAACCCTTTTACCTCTTTTCTGTGGCCCCCTTTGTCTTAATTTTGGACTCACATGCAATTTCAGATTGAACACTGACACCCCTGGAGCAGGTCGCAAGTTTCCAGTTGCCTCAGAACTGCGAACTCATCATTCAGCAAGACTTTACCACAGAGAGAGGAGAGGGTCAGCTTCTGTTGCTTTGGATGGAATGCAAACAAACGGACTCCCCTAAGTATCGCTTTCAATTTTGAGCTGCACTGGCTGGTTGGCTATCACAGCACAGTGAACGTTGGAGTCATGGATCAGTCCTCTGTCACGCCGCTGCTGCCATTCTCCCTGCAGGGAGAATGGCAGGACTTTGGACTGACAGCCGTTTAATAAACCTAAAGGTTCAGTCACAATGTGAGGGGTGGGAGGGGGCTGGGGGGCTTTCCAAGTCTCCCGCTGTCTGCGGCGCTAAGGTGAAATACGCAAACGTGCAGATATTAAAGGCTTGGCAAATGGTAAAAATGAGCCCATGTTCCCATAGTTACAGTGTTGTCGAGTAGTTGTAACGGAGCGATGTGGACTCTTGGTCTGGACGAAGATGTTCCTGTTGATGTTTCTCAGTAGCTCGATAGTCGCTTTCAGTTCTAGATCGATCTCATGAAACCAAAAACACATTTGACCTTCTTTACGTGCCTTTGGACGTCTTATGGACCAACTGAAGGACTTTTGTGAAAACTGCTGAGTGTGCACATGAGTGCATTTCTTCCTAAATGTTTTCCTCTGTGTTTCATTAAAGTGGAGGCTGTACAAGCCTGCAATCTGCTCATGAGCCAAGTCTTCGATGCCAACTGTGTGAAGTCTTTTTTAGGAAGACTGAATAAGAAAAGTTCAGCTGCATGTTACAGTTGGTAAAACACCCTTAATGTTGATGTGTAATGGGCTAAATGGGTTTAAATTAGTCCTGAGATGATGGCCAAAGGCTTTACGACTACATTGCTGTTTTGTAATGAGGGACCAGAGCAACCAAAATGTTAGGTGTAGCAGTGCCCAGTTTCAAATATGTACACGAAATAGCAAAAACCCAAGTCCTAACATTTCCTCTCACTCTATTTATATTCACGTCCGAAGTGGTGGGCAGACGATGGACTGAAAATAACCGAAGTTTCCTCATCAAGAGTCCTAGAATTGGGTTAAACCTTACAAAAACTGTAAAACATATATTTAATTTCTCTATTCCAAGTCTTTACTATATGTTTGGCTACTCTTTATGTCTTTTTAAAGGATACAGGCCACTGAGCGATATCTGGTTATTACTGACGTTAGTTTAAAATCACCAAATACCTGATAGTACTTGACAAATCGACTTTACAGTGTGCGCTTCTTTTATAGCCTGATGTCTTTCTCCTTTTTTACATGTTTGCATTTAGTCTCTTTTTTTGCTAATCCTGCCTGTAATTGTGGGGGCTGTGAGGTCACAGGTCACAATAATCAGAGGTCTTAACCTGTTCAAAGGCTTGTTGAGGTGCAACTCTCTGCTGTAATGGAGCTAATCAGTGTCTCGTGACCGATCATTAAAAGGCTTTTCAAACGCTAAAACAACCTGGTTGATTTCTGTACTTTCCAGAATGTCTCTCTCTCTCTCTCTCACACACACACACACACACACACACACACACACACACACACACACACACACACACACACACACACACACACACACACACACACACACACACACACACTTCATGTGGGGCTGTATGAGCAAACTGTCCACGACCGCCGATACGTCCGCACAGAGCAAGCATCCAGAGCCAATCAGGCAGGTTAACAGTGTTTCTGTTACAAACAGGCACATCTGGTTTGTTTGCTTGTTTTCCATCTGAGAGACACCCGATCTTCTTTAGATCACAGGAAGCACTTTAAAGCATGTCTGTCCAACGTTTGTCACAACTTGAATTTTGCTCCCTGTAACAGACTTATGAAAAGCCCTGATGTACTTGTGTAAATGTGGCTGTCTGCGAATGTGTTTGAAGATGTCAGTGCCTTCCACGTGGCTTCACCGTGAGCATCACGGGCACCTGTGAATATTTAGATAATCAACCAAAGTATTTAAAAAAGTCATGTATTTAAGTTATCTTTGTATGTTTATGTCTGTGTATCACCAAAGTTGTTCCACTGCTGCTTAAACATGGTAGGAAAAGAAGTCTGAACTGTAGTAAAGTCTTATTGTTACTGTTTTTATTGACTTTTGAAATAAAAGGTGTTCTGTGGAGTGAGTTACAGTATGATCTCTGTGTGTGTGCACTTCTCAAACATGTGAAGACATACGTGATGGTCACGTCAGGCTGTGAAAGTGCCTCTCCAAAATCCCAATTAGGTTAACGAAGTCCACAGCACATATCCACTTTGTGTCGTCGTCCACTCTCCGGATGTTGCAATGGCCTCGACTGGCTGTTCTGACTCATCTGCCCTAACTGAAGTCAATCATTATGGGGGGACAGTCCTTGAGAAATCAGGATATGATCTGATAGCAGCCTGAAGTCGTATGACTGCACAGAGTTAATGAGTCACAAACGGCGGAGGCTGGTCAACAGAACACCAGCTATTGGTTCATTCGGTGCCCAGCTGAGTGGAGGACAGAAAACAGGCAATGAAAGCCTCAGAGCAGCACTTTGACACAAAGATTGGAGGCAGCATGCACAAGCATCTCTGGTTTGCTCTCGGAGACAGCGTCCTGAGTTTAGCAATAATTCTTAAATGGAAAAAACGAGAGCGGCCCAGAGACTTGATGTGAGCATTAAAAGTCAAAGATCGGTCAAAAACCACCCAGAATTGGACACAACTGTCGTGCTTTGACTTCTGGCAGGTAATCCTACCTCAGAGAATGCTGCCACTGATTCTAGTCCCCTGTAATGGATGGATGATGGATGAAAGGAAGTAACCCTGATCATGTTTGAGGAAAAAGTAGAAAAAGTCTCTTTATTGTTATCAGTCTACAGAGGAGACTGTAGAAACCATGTTATCATGTTATGGTTATGTAGCATCAGATCAGATCTAGGGTTCATCCTGCTGGGAGGCTTCAGCAGCCCAGCACACTTCAGCTGGATAAAGGAAAGTGAATGGGTGGATGGGTGGGTGGGTGGCCCTTTATCATGCTGACTGGCTGTAGTTCAGGAGGAGAGGAGGTCATCTACTGTTTGGAAGGCTGGTGGTTCAATTCCTGGCTGCTCCAGCCTGCATACTTGGGTAAGATAGTAACCCTGAGTTGCTCTCTGACAGACTCGTGAATGGTGCATGTTGTATAAAGATGTTTGAGTGCTCTGGCAGAGTAGAAAACCAGTCCATTTGTATGTGTTGTGAGCTCTTCATCTTAATGGTAATGTGCTAACGCTCAAGTTTCCCAAACTGAGGGGACAGCGGGGTCAACACTGGTGCATTTATAAGGCCATTCAAATTAGAAATACATATTTCTTCTTCCACCATCTGACCCGGGCCTTTCTACGTGGAGGTGTGTCCTCCTGCATGCGCTCTTTCTGGGTACCGCAGCTTCCTTACAGTCCACAGACCTGCAGTCAGTGTGTAAATTGGCCATAGGTGTGAATGGTTGTCTCTGGCTACGTCCACACTGATACGCTTTCGTTTGAAAACACATCGTTTTCTCTGCGTCTTGGCCTCCCGTCCACACTGAGACGCAACGTTTTTGCTCAAGGAAATCGCAGCGTTTTCAAAACGCTCTCCAAGCGGATACATTTGAAGACGCCGTTTTCGCGTCGCAGTGTGGATAGCGAACCCGGAGCCTTTCTAAAACGATGACGAACGTTAGTCATGTGATGCAGTCATGTGACCAATTAAACACAGATAGCAGAGGGCATTATACAGCAGCTGTTTTGTTTGACAGCCCTGTTAAAGATTAATATCAGTCTGTACGTGCTCCAGAGAGCTTTTCTTCAAATGCTTTTGCAACGTTGTACCTTTGTGTTACTCGCAGCAACAACTCCAGCTCATTGTTAGTTTCTACGTTTCCATTTAAAGAACTCGCTGCTTTTCCTCGACATTCTGCCGCCACGTTTCAAAAGCCGGAAAGTAAATAAGCGGCAGACAGAAATGAGGCAGGCTGAATCTTCTTGCGCTTCACGCATGCGCAGGACTAGATGAAGCGTTTTCAGCCGCTTCAATGTGGACGTACAACTCAGTGAAAACGACTGAAAGCGCTGGTGTGGACGCGGCCTCTGTGTTGGCCCTGTAGAGTGCCTAACCTCTGGCCTTCCTGCGAGCCTGACTTTGATTGGCTGAAGAAAATGGATGGATGGATACTTCTTCTCCATGTTTATATTTCCTTCTGTTATCACTTTGCTTCAAAGTTTTATCACCATGTAAAAATCAAATAGCACAGAAGTGCACCAGCGTGAGTTATGTCACATCATTGCCTGCAGCTGATGTGACAGCCAGCAGAAACTGTGTCACACACCAGAGACTACTCTCCCACCTTATCTACCATAAATTTGATCGGTTGACTTTCACAGAAAACTTGTGTCATTATTTTAGGAACAGCATAAGACTTTACATGATCTGTGTAGTAAAAGTAAAGCACGTTGAATCCACACTGTAAAGAACCCGCAGTGTTGTTCAGGTCAAGTGACTGGAGATGGTTGACTTATTGCAGTGATTTTAAATAAGTGGAAACTCAGGAAGCCGGATCTGGTTCGTGTTACTTAATGGAAAAAGGCAAGACAATATTTTACACTTGGCAGAACGCAGGTGCCGTCACATTTTCCATCAGTGGAACGCAGCCCCACAGTCACAGAATATGAACACTGTGGGACTAGCAGCACAGAGTGAGAAGACACAGCAAATAATGGAAACATTTTAATTGAAGTGGAGATTATTTTATCTGCTTTTATCTGATCTGACAAAAGTCATCACAGTGCCCAAGAATCTTGTTTTGTCTGACCAACAACCCACCATGACTACAATGTAACCATGTAAAATGTTCATGTTTAAGTAAACTGAATATTATTATTATTGTTACATCAAACTTGTCACATAATCAGATTTTCTGTTGTGTCCAGACACTGAGGTGACTTAGGAACGTCCTTGTCTTTGAAAAGCCTGTTTGCACGCCGATCAGAAAGGCTGGTCATACTGATCATACTGTAAATGAGTAATGAATCTGTCTCAGATCACTGGACATAATTAATATTTAATGGATTGCCTACATGAAATTACAGCGAGCCATTTTCAGCATTCATCACTCATGTGGCACATTGTGTGCACTATTGTCAGGTTACACCATGTAAACTAATTTACAGGGGGAAAAGCCTTGTCTGAATGTTTTAGAAAAATGAACACAAAAAACAAACTAATGACTACATACAGATTCCACAGAGTTCCCTTCAGGATCAGCACAAGCCGGCTCTAAAGAAGTCACAGTGCCCATTCACAGTAGGACCGCTCATGGATCTCAAACTGGCAGCAGAGCACTCAAACCAGTCTCATCAACACTGAAGAGCTGAGCCCTGGAAACAGAAAGTGGCGTCTCAGTTTGGCCATAAATGAAGAGAAACTGGACAGAGGAGGACAGGAAAACAGTGCCATGGACAGACAAACACCAGTTTGAGGTTTTCGAGTCACGAGGAACAAATGAAAAGATGGTGTAGCAATCCTAGCAAATATGTTTCCAGATGTTTGGGG
>NC_140573.1:1925393-1927893 GCF_057381845.1 Rhamphochromis longiceps
ATCCATCCATCCATCCATCCATCCATCCATATCTGGGGCTAGGTTACAGGAGCAGCAGCCTAACCTGCTCCAGCTTATCCAAGTGAACACAAAGGTGTGAGACCAGCACTTCCACCAAGCTCACATCTCACCTCAGAAAATCAGAATCAGAAAAGGGCTTATTGCCGAATGTTGAGCAGATTTACGACATTAGGAAATTGCAGTGGTACCTAGTGCGAAACATGCTATAAGACAAACACTTAAATAAAAAAAAAGTGCTGAGCAGATTGATATATACATGAAGGTGATGATCAGTGCAAAACCAGTGCACCTGACCTCAGCACCCCTACAGGAAGACAGACTGGGTGGGCCCCATGGGCTAAGGCTTTGCCACCAGTGCTTCCTCCTGAGACTTGGCACCACTGTGGCATCCAAGCCACACTCTACTACTCTGAGGGCCGGTAAGCTGTGGGTCTGTCTCCTCACTTCTGCTATTGCTTCTGTCAAGTCCTTTCACTCTATATGCAATAGTGTATTTTAACCCTGGAGTCCAGTATATTTGCTGGATTCATGCTGTTGTGATAAACATGTCACAGTCAACATTCGGGATTACATAAGATGAATATTCATACTCAAGAGTTCCTAATACTACTCTGACAGCCTTGCTTAAGAAAACAGCTAAACAATAGTAGTGTCCATTACATGTCTTAAGGTTTGAATTTTGGCTCTGTTCCTACATTTAGGCACGTTTGTCTAGGATCACTTTATTTATATCCATATACCAGCGCGGTTTTCCCTGTCTCATGCAAGATCAGCCTCTCCTCGTCTGGGTTTTTGCTTTCTTTCATACTGATCTGTGTGTGTGTGTGCGTGTGTGTGTGTGTGTAGAGGATCTTCAAAGGAATGACCTTTTGCCTAGTTTGTTGGATGTTGCCTCTCACCTACTCCATGGCACATTTGTTTGCAGCAGTGACCGACCTGCTATGCATGACTTCGGCCTGATAAAAATTTGGCTTTTGGACTTTTTTCCGACCCTTGAATGTTTCAACCATCATCATTACACTGGGCACGCTGGGCAAAATCTTGCCCTCCTTGTGTTACTGGAGGCACACACTGGCTTTCCACAAACAGCTTCTACTGTATGTCCAGTACTGTGCAAACACATTTTAAACTGCAGCAACAGTACTGCAGGCTTTCCTTCAAAGGTTTCTTTGGACATTTCACTCACTCGTTTTCAGTCCCGTTCTTGTACCTCACCGTTTTCAGAAGAGTGTTTTTTGTTTGTTAGCCTGTTTAACTTTGACCTCATTCAAGCACAACAATAGCACCTGTCACACTCTGCATTTCAGCCAGCGGTGTTGGGGATCTTTTCAAAAGTGATGGAATAAGGAATGCAGAACAGACCACAACATTATTAAAGCAATGTGGGATAATCTTACCAGAAAATAAAGGAATCCAAGCAGCTTTTGTCAGGAAGCCTGGAGTACTTTCCCCACTACTGTAAAGACTACAGCAAGAAATGAGAAGAAAGCTGAAAGTGAGTTCAGGCTGTGGTTCAGAAGATTGACTTTCGAGCTTGTTACGATTGTACAAACTCTGTTTTTGCCTTGTGCTTTATTTTCATGTATGCTAGCATGTTTCAATAAGTCGCGCACATATTTCCCATTTTCCTAGCAAAATATAAAGACATGAGGGGTGATCGTGATGTTTGAAGAGTACTGTGCTGGACTTTTCTTTTTGGAACTTTAATTTGGAACTTTCACTTAAACACAAAGTGCTGCAGTGTGGCAAGAAAACCCTATGATTATAAAAAAGTAGTGAGCCAGCAAGAAAACAAACCAGGGAACACTCGAGGACATGAGCGAGAAACAGACTGAGGAAGAAAACATTTACGTGGACTCATTTTTTGTGTAATTAAAAAGAATAAAAAGTAATTAAATTAAATTAAATTAAATTAAATTAAATTAAATTAAATTCACGTCCCCTCCGTGAACATCATAGTGGAGGGGTTTGTGTGTCCCAAGGATCCCTGGGACTGGGCACTGCCCCCTGGTAGGGTCTCCCATGGCAGATTGGTGCTGGGTGAGGGATCAGACAAAGAGCGATTCAGCAGACCCCAATGAGCGCAAGATCAAGGGAGCAGTCCACCCTGCCCAGGATAGGGTTACCGGGGCCCTGGAGCCAGGTCTGGGGAGGGAGCATCTAGTAGCCGGGCCTTAGTCCATGGGGCCTGGCTGGGCACATCCCGAAAAAAAGGGACACTGACCCATTCTCCTGCAGGCCCACCAGCTGCAGGAGGTGGTGTAGAGGTCGGATCCGATGTGTGCTGTGGGGTGGCCAGAAGCGGAGGCCGTGGCAGACTGATCCCCAGCTACCAAGACTAGAAACTAGGATATGGAACATCCCCTCTCTGGTGGGGAAGGAGCCTGAGTTAGTGCATGAGGCTTAGAGGTACCAACTAGATATACAGGGAGTGCAGAATTATTAGGCAAGTTGTATTTTTGAGGAATAATGTTATTAT
>NC_140573.1:1937893-1990393 GCF_057381845.1 Rhamphochromis longiceps
ACCTAGCCTAGTGAGGGCGGGACTAACAGGACCCAAGCCCGCTGCGTCCAGCTTCTTGGATGGATCGCTCTGTCTAAACACAGGTAGGATTCACACACAGGGCTGCAAGTCAAAGTACACTGCATACAGTTTTAAAATCACCAGAACTCCACTATGGCTTTGCACATTTTCCAGACAGTTTCCAGACTCTGTCAATCCAAACAAAGACTGCTCATGACAGGGAATTCTCCAGGCAAACCTGAGCACAAGGAAAACACAGGCAAGTATCTCTCTCTAAATGGACACATGTACTCAAGGCGAGGAACACTAACTGTTGCCCAAAAGCAATCCAGTGAGGCCTGAAGATCTGCCACTCCCTGAAGAAGAGGCCACAACAAGGACGTCAGGAGCAGGTGCAAAATTACAGAAATGTGGAGGCAGAAGTCCCAGAGTCCTGCTTCTGCACCAAAACCAGAACACACACACACACAGGACAGAGCACAGAGAGCTAGACGACGAGTCAGCTGGTGAGGACAGACACCCCTAATGATAGAATCACTCTCAGTGTGTCTGACATCATTGGGCAGTGATCAGCTGTTGAGCTGGGTGCTGGGGAGAGTGCCTCTCTGCAGTAAAGGACACAGAGCCACCGTGCAGCCACTGTCAGGTTATAACTTTGAATAGGTCTGCACTATTACACAATGGCAGCAGGGAGTTTCAGTTTCACACACATATCAAGAGCTATGTTTTGGTTGTTGAAATGTGTCTGAGATAAGGGTCTGGCACTGAACAGGCTTTAGAAATATCTCTGTGATAAAGAGGTAAGTGTGTTGAGCTTGGAAAAGAAAGGAATCCGTTCATAAACCTGAAGAAAGTGCTTCCGTGACATGTTTGCATCGTGGTTTTTTCACATGTTTTCATTAAACAGCTCCAGTTCAGATGTCCTTGGGATGCTGAGCACACACGTGACTAAAACAACTCCACAACAACCTGAACTTGAACTCTGATGCCCCGATGACGTCAACAGCACACACCCCCACCTCTGACGTATTCGGTGCAAGCTCCCAACGTCCAGAAAAACCACTGAACCACTGCAGGAGGTGTGCAGGGGAGGGATCCTTCAAAGTCCCTGTCTTCTTTCCAGCACATACACCCAGCCTACAGACGCACACAAACAGTATCTGTGACCTTGACACGACATTGTTATATTGTTCAAACCTGTTTGACTTTGAAGGAAAACTTGAATAACGTCATTCCTGGAATTATACACATAATAACAGCGAACATCCACTCCTACAGCTAATGAGCATGAACTAGGAGTATCCCAAAACGCACAACCTACTGTAGTCATAGCATCAGCCACGCACAATTTAGCATCTTTGATTATTAGATTTAGTTCTCATGCCAGTCGTTTAGAAAGAGCAAACACTATCATAAGTCCTGGACTGGTAGTTAAGACCATAATCTCTGATGTCAGAGAGAAAGAATTTCTTAAACTCACAAAAACTAAGAAGCAGACGAGACTGACTCCCACTGTGTTTGCATAAGTTTGAAAGCTACTTTTCTTTAATCAAAAGCAAGCGAAATCCCCGGATTATCTCCCCTCTATTCCACAGTTATCTCTGATAAACTTCAGTTCAGTTTAATTTTATTTATATAGCACCAACTCACAACAACAGATGCCTCAAGGCGCCTTATATTGTAAGGTAGAACAATCACATGACCCCCTATGAGCAGCACTTTGGCGACAGTGGGAAGGAAAAACTCCCTTTTAACAGGAAGAAACCTCCGGCAGAACCAGGCTCAGGGAGGGGCGGGGCCATCTGCTGTGATTGGTTGGGGTGAGAGAAGGAAGACAGGATAAAGACATGCTGTGGAAGAGAGACAGAGATTAATAACAGATATGATTCAATGCAGAGAGGTCTGTGAACACATAGTGAGTGAAGCAGAAACACCAGTGCATCATGGGAATCCCCGGCAGCCTACACCTACTGCAGTGTAACTACCCAGCCCTAACTATATGCTTTAGCAAAAGGAAAGAGTCAATATGACGTGAGTTCGGCTCTCGAGTTCACTTCATCTTAATCATGAGCAGAAAAATGTAACAAACAAATATTTAATTTTAGACACCAATTCAAACACAAGTGAAAAAATCTCAGTCAGCTGTGAAACGATTAAACAAATGATTCCCAATATAATCACGCTTGTGAATACCTGAAGAAAGGAATACGTAGCTCCACAGTCGAAAATAAAAGGATCGATGTGACTGTACGTCTGATCCTATTTTATGACTTGTATTGCATGACATCGGTGAGGTCATCTACACTGAGTATTGGCAGTTTGGGGATGTTACTCTGTGGTTTAGTTCACTACTAAAAGAGTTTCACAGACTTATTTCCAAAGGAAAACAGGAAGGAGATTCAGTTCATACTTTATTCGTTCTGTGTAACACTTTATCATACGGCCCATCTATATTATAAAAGTGACCAGCTCCGATTCAGGGTCCACAAACAGCCACCGCGTGAGGCCAAACGTACAGCTATTCACTGCCTGCTTCCTGTTCACGGTCTTTGGGCTAAGATCCAGTCTTCCTGCCCTGAACCTCAAACTAAATCTGGCTGCTTTCCTCAAACTCAACAACAGAAAATCTCTTTGGGTGTCTGGAAGGTTCTGTTTGACTGTTCCAGGGCTGACTTGCATCCCATTATCAGAAAGGATGAGATAGATATTTGCTGTGTCAGGACCAAGAGTCATATCCACTGCATACTTCTAGGCCCTCTTCACTTCACAGTTACTGCACAGCTCGTACATTTCTGAGCGTCTCCTGCAGCTTATCAACAGTTCTCTTTCTGCCGCCACATAACGGCTCAACTTTGCCCTCGGTCCAGTTTTCGGTGGATGGAACAGACTTCGGGAACGGGAAACTTTGGAGGAACTGGAGTTTTTCCAGATCTTAGATGAAGCTGTCAGTCTATTCCTCCTGCAGCGGTTTGCATAACGTCAGCAGCAGAAATAAAAGTGCAGTTTAATGTGAAAAACAGGGACACGAGCGTCGCCGTGCAGTGTGCCGTAGTTGTTCAGAAGCTGCGTCTGGTGAACGGTGAACACATCCAGACAGATGGAGCACAGACACTGCAGACAGGAAGCTGCTCTTATGTCTATGAACAAAAGCATGTGTTATTACAATATCAGCAATAAACAAGCAGACATTTAAAGTAGGGAAATGGAGAAATAAAAGCCTGGAAACTGCAACACAGATGAGAAGAGACGTGGGCAGAAAAAGGATGCGTTAGGCGTTTTTCTGACACTGTCCTTGGGAGCGTACTCCCTGTTCTTGATTTCTCTTTGATTTCTGGTTCAGATACACTGACTTCTCTGGCTTTGCTCACTGGCTGTACTCAAAGTCTCTGCACTTCTTTACAGAGAATCCTGTCAGAGGTGATCCAGCTCTTCTATTCTCACCCTGACATTACAAAGTGAAGCCTGTACTGACCTGAAGCGTCCATGTCTGCTGCTTTTCTTATACGATGCAGTCGGACAGAGCTGCAGCGAGGACACAAAAATAAATGGACACACAAACCAGACAAAGCTTAACACCGAAGGAAAAGTTGGAAACTTACACATCAGTGGATCCTGCACAGATCCTACAAGTAGATAAAGAGAACCAGATTAAACAATTTTTAGGGGAAAGTGACCACGTGTGTGAGGGCGGACAGCTCAAGGACAGAGAACATAACAGTGAATTTCTCAGCAGGTCCCGACAGATGGCCCCGCCCCTCCCTGAGCCTGGCTCTGCCGGAGGTTTATGAGATAAGATCAGCAGAAACAGCAGAAAGTGACAGTGCAAAGTTACATAGCAAACATTAGAGAACACAACTGTACAGAATAGAATAGAATAAAATATACAGCAGGATAAAAATAGAATACAAATGCTGTATACAACTGAGTAAAAATACAACTTTGTCAGAAAAGAGTATTGCACTTAGTCTTATTGCACATGTGTGGATGAGTTTGATCAGTTGGAGTCTTTGTTGTGGAGTCTGACAGCAGTGGGGAGGAAAGACCTGTGAAATCTCTCCGTCCCACACCGTGGGTGCAGCAGTCTCCCACTGGAGGAGCTGCTCAGTGCTGTCAGAGTCTCCTGCATGGGGTGGGAGATGTTGTCCATCAGGGATGACAGCTTAGCCGCCGTTCTCCTGTCACTCACCACCTCCACTGGGTCCAGAGGGCATCCTAGAACAGAGCTGGACCTTCTGATCAGCCTGTTCAGTCTCATCCTGTCCCCGGTAGAGATGCTGCTGCCCCAGCAGACCACACCGTAAAAGATGGCTGAGGCCACCACAGAGTCATAGAAGGTCTTCAGGAGTGGGCCCTCCACTCCAAACGACCTGAGTCTCCACAGCAGCCTGCTCTGCCCTTTCCTGTAGAGGGCGTCTGAGTTATGAGTCCAGTCCAGTTAAAAGGGAGTTTTTCCTTCCCACTGTCGCCAAAGCGTCTACCTTACAATATAAAGCACCTTGAGGCGACTGATGTTGTGACCTGGTGCTGTGTAAATAGAATAAACTCATTTAAATAGAATGAGGTGGTCAGGTGTGTGTTTGTTTTTTATTTTGTTCTCAGGAGGAATCATGTGTCTCTTACCAACAGTCAACTGCAGCAGTGACAGTCGCTGCTTCACATCGAGTACAGACTACCAGGAGCATCACGCCCTCTGGTGGCTGGAACCAGTAACGGGAGCTCATGTTGTGAAAGGCACAAATCTGAAAACTTCAGGCTGCCTTCTGCTCACGCGTGAAGTTTGTGGGGCTGAACAAGCCAAGCAGTGAGTGCAACATGAAACTAAAGAGTAATAACAACAATAGAAAGTGCTCATCCCAGAAATCCACTGTGACTTCTACTTACATCCACTTCTTGCTGTGAACTTTGTCGCAGTTTCAAACACGCATTTTACCGTTGCCATCATATGAACTACCCAGTGTGCCTGGCAAGACTGGTTTTAACAAATTGCAGGTTATATATTTATATCTGCACTGAGCCACTTTTATAAAAGGCTAATTAAGAAAAGGAAACCTAAATGGTGATTGACTTAGTAGATGTTTGGTTCGATTGAAAATCTGACAGCACAAGTTAAATGACCGCCGTGTTCTGTGTGAGGAAGCATGAATGTAACGACTGTTCGCTCAGAAAGGTCAGCCTCACAGATGAGAGAGAAAAGAGGCATGAACAGAGTCACTGGCTTCATGTCTGGGAACGACGAGTGTGCCTGTTCAAGTTCACATGAAATGTGCACTGTCTGACCTGCTGGGGGCGCAAAAGAGCCCACCGCAGCCTGTCGTTACAGAGCGGACGCAGGCTCTGCCACGCGAGACGACGTTATATTTGAACCAGCTTTTCACAGTCCTCAGGGCTCCTGGGGCCTCTCAGCCCATCACTGTCTGGAGCTGCACACTAAATGAAATCAGTAATATATCCTGGGTAGAAAACTATACAGTTGTATTGTTAGCTTAAGGATAGCGATGACAGATATATGAAGCAGTATGGAAAACATATAAAGATAAGAAACAATCTTAAATGTTAGGTTTGAAATACAGTTTTTATAATGCGACACGTTTCACAAACACACAACAGCATTCAGTCTCTTATGTTCTTTAGATTGGTCAGTTTGGTGTCTCGCTGTTTCAGTGTTACATTCGTGGATTTACTCCTTCGCCCCGTCACTGTAAGCGTGTGTCACGTGACCCTCTGACCGGCTCCTTGGTGCCGCAGCCACGGACCTCAGCTGTCGTCGTCAGGACGTTCCAAAGAGAACCTTCCAGAGGGGTCTGGGATGAACCACTTCTCCCAGCGATCTAAATGCACAGCAGGGTAATTCCAGGGTTTGAACGGGCCATTCCAGTGCAGCAGGTGCGCCTCCTGGAGGAAGTTCTCTGAGTAATGGACATCCGGACTCCAGCCTGGACACACAGCGAAGCTTTTTGGAAACTGAGCTGACGGTGGCACTAATATTCCAGCTGTGTGTGGAGAGCAATCTTACCCAGGTGCCTGACGTGCCACAGAGGGTCCAGTATCGTGTATTTGTCATGAAACACGATTAGCATGGGTGGGGTTGCCACGCCCCCTGCCATGGCACTGCTGTATATGTTTTGTCTGTTGGTGAGAAGGGTTTAAAATCAGATGCAGTGGCCAGTGAAAACAAAAGAAAGAGATTTTTTTGTTACACACCAGTGAGCCTCCATCAGCTACCTCTGCAGGGCTCCGAACAAAACAGTTTACGTCACCCATCTGCTGATGGGATCAATACGCTCGTGGGGGAAAGTACTTTTTAGTGCTTAAACCTAATCAATGAAAAAGTGACTGATAACAAACAATACATGAACAAATGAAAACCACATAAACAAAGATAAAAAGATAAAACTCTAGACGATAATCACAGTTTCCTGACACACCCCGGCTCTTCAGGAGACGACTCTTTTAGTGTTGCTTTGGCCGGTCACAGCACGCATGCAAAAGGACTCTGTGCATAATTCAGACATGCCAACCGCATCTGAAAGAACTCTGTAATTGGGATGAAGTAGGGAAGAATTTTGGGAGCCGGAGAGGAACGAGGTACAACACATAAGTACGGGATATCACGCCCTCGCGTGTCCTGGCTGAAGAAACCTTTATTCACGCCTTTAAGGCAGATGACGTGTGATGACACGCGCACGGCCCCGCCTGCACATATAGCCGCTGTCATCACAGTCATCAGTTCGATAGCCGCTCTTCACCGAGCCAAACTGCTCAGTGGGGCCACCTTGTGTTGTACCTCGTTCCTCTCCTTCAGGGAACAGAAGTTATAGACATAACTATTCGTTCCCTTTCAGTCGATTCACTCGGTACAACACATAAGTATGGGACATATATACAGGCCCCACAGAGCAGCCACCGAACCGGAATCGGACCACCACATCCTTAGTGAGTGGTAGACCCAGCAGAAAGGACAGCATGAGCCACCGAAGGGCCTGTAACGTCCAACCGATAAAACCGCACAAAAGTGTGCGGTGATGCCCAACTAGCTGCCGCACAAATATCAGCTACAGGCACCCCTTTAAAAAGAGCCCATGAGGTTGCCATCCCCCTGGTGGAATGAGCTCTCACCCCCTGGGGCAAAGCAAGACCACCGGTGCCGTACGCCAGTGAGATAGCTTCTATAATCCAGTGGGACAGCCTCTGCTTGGACAGAGCTCTACCTCTATTTGGATTAGCGAAGCAGACAAACAGCTGGTCACGTAAACGCACACTCTGAGTGCGCTCAATGTAGGTGCGTAGCACACGCACTGGACAAAGAGAATGCATCCTCCTCTGCTCCTCAGATGCAAAAGGAGGGGAGCAAAAGCTCAGCAACTCAAACTCCACTGAGCTATAAGACGCAGGCATGATCTTGGGAAAATAGGCAGCATTTGGACGCAATACGACCTCGTGGCCATCAGGAGAGAACTGTGTGCAGGAGGGATGCACAGAGAGCGCATGAAGGTCACCCACTCGCTTTGCTGAAGCCAAAGCGAGAAGTAATGCAGTCTTATATGAAAGAAATTCCATATCCACAGACTCAGTGGGTTCAAACGGGGGGCTACAAAGGTCCTCCAGCACCAAAGACAAGTCCCAAGCAGGGACACTGGACTTAAGCACGGGCCTCAGCCGGCAAACTCCTTTCAGAAAACGTATGGCGAGGGGATGTGCACCTGGTGTCACCTCGTCAAAGCCAATATGACAAGCAGATATAGCTGCTGAATAAACCTTAATTGTTGAAAATGAAAGGCCCTTATCCAGCAGCTCCTGCGGGAATGTCAAAACACTGAAATGGGAGAGTGTGGCGGTCCTGGCACCATCGCTCGAAGGCTCGCCATTTGTAAGCGCACAAGCCTCTAGTAGATGAGGCCCTAGCGCTCTGAATTGTCGCTATCACACTAGGTGGCAAACCCTTAGCAATCAAGTTTAACCTCTCAGCAGGTAAGCATGAAGGCGCCACAGATCCGGGCACGGATGAACCACTATTTGCCCCTTGCCTCTTGCCAAATAGATCCCAGATCTGAGCCACTATTAAAGGGTGCAACCTCCATTCTCTCACCAGAGGACCCCCTGGAGAGAAGGTCCGGCCCCAGGTTCAGGTGGCCTGGGGCATGGGTGGCTCTTAGATACAGAAAATGAACACCATAACAGCAGAGAGTGAGACAGCTTCAACAGGGGAGGAGAGTGTGTTCCTCCCTGCCTGTTTATGTAAGACACCACTGTTGAATTGTCCGTCCTGACTAAGACATGCTGGCCTCCAGGACTGGACGGAAATGCTTTAGAGCTAAGAACACTGCTAACAGCTCTAAGTGCGGACCAGATCCCTCTCACTGATGCACACTCACACAGCGCTCCCCACCCTCTTAGGGAAGCATCTGTGGACACCACCTTGTGAAACAAAACCCTCCCAATCCGAGAGCCCTGATGCAGCAGCCCGGGCTCCCTCCAAGGACGGAGAGCTAGCATGCAAGACGTGGTTACCTGCAGCCTCCTCCGGAGCTGACGCGATGCACACAAACGGTGAGAGAGAGTCCAGCGTTGAAACGCTCTCATTTTTAACAGTCCAAGCGGCACTACGGCGATCATAGATGCCATCGTGCCCAACAAGCTTAATATGGTCTGGAAACGCAGTCTGCGTCCCAGCTGAAACTGAGCGAGGCAGCGATGAAACGCGGCCACTCTGTGCTCCGACAAACGTGCGCGGCTGGAAAGCGAGCATATTTCCAAACCGAGGAAAGAAATCTGCTGACTCAGGATTAGCGAGCTCTTTTGAACGTTCACAGAGAACCCCAGTGTCTGAATGTGTGACAGAACCAGCGACAGCTGTGTCTCCGCCTGCTCTCTGGAGCAAGCTACGAGAGCCCAGTCGTCCAGGTAGGCTAAGATGCGGATGCCTCTCTTTCTGAGGGGCGCTAGCGCTGCCTCGGCACATTTTGCAAAGGTGCGAGGAGCGAGCGACAGCCCGAACGGCAGCACTAGGTACGGAGGATGTGATCTGTGGTGACTCTGACCTCATTAAGAAGAGGTGCCAGCGGGCTGTCATCAGGAACCAGCGATCCGAGCTCCACCAGGCACATCGCCCGGTACGTCTGGAGCATGGTGACGGAGCTCATGGCGTGAGCAGTGCCGGCCTGAGCCCGATAAATCTTCTTCTTCATAGGGGGTGGGTTAGCTAAGTCCAATTCCATGTACTGTCCATAGCCGGGCACAGTGACGCGGGTAGACAGAGGTTTGTCCTATGATGCTGTTAGCTCGCAGAGAAAGTCTGGGAACATGGGAAGGCAGTTTTTGGCTGTTGCGGGCTCCGGTGGGAGGAAAAAACCCGCGAGCCGCGACGGCCTCTGAGCTGGCGGAGGAGAGGGCCAGTCCACCTGCAGCTTCTCAGCAGCACGGCGAAACAGGGAGGAAAGAGAAGTCCGTCAGCGCTCCTGCATGGTTCCGGCTCGTCATCAACTAACCCGTCAACATATTCCATGTGGTCAGCCCAGCTAATTGCGGGGACATCGACCGGATAATCCTTGTCCTCGGACTCGGACGAAGCCGGGGCTCCAGACTCTGAAAGGAGAGGGTCATGCGGTGGGACAGCGGAGCGTCCCAGCACTTTTTCCACAAACGTCACCCGTCTTTCCAGGGTCGAGCGCCGGAGCTGGCGACAAAACGCACAGGCTTCGGGCTCCATCAATGCTCTCCTAGCGTGGCCGATCCCCAGGCAGACGGGGCAGGCATTGTGCTGGTCGCTGTCGTGCAAAGAGAAACCACATCCCTGAGGACAGGGGCGAACAGAAGATTTGTGCTTTGCTCGCTTAGGTTTGGAGTCCAAAGTTCAAAAACGCAAAGCAAAACGCTGCACAGGAAAACTTGAAATTAGCACTCCGCGGGCAGCCTACGCACCAACTGCACGGTGGAGACTAACACTAGGGCTGCCACGATTAGTCGACTAGTCACGATTACGTCGACTAATCGTCGACGACTAATTTAATAGTCGACGCGTCGTTTGAAGCTTTGTAAGATCACAAAAGATCACAAAAGACGCAGGAATCCTCCTGTACCCGCATTAGTAGGCCGATTATGTTACAGCGACACGACGAAGACTGTCCAAATTCAAAGACTCCGACAAATGGACCCTTCATTTCCCCAGATTTGAAGGATGGGTGGGGTGTATACTTCGTGGCCCAACCTATCCCAGAATTCATAGCGCGGCCCAGCTCAGTTTCCAACAATGGCGGCAGCTAGTTAGTTTTAGAATCAGAATCAGAATCAGAAAGGGGTTTATTGCCAAATGTTGAGCAGGTTTACAACATTAGGAAATTGCTGCGGTGCTTCAGTGCAAACATACTGTCATAAATAGCACTTAAATAGACATGGAAAAAAATAAAAGTAGGGATAAGAATTAAAAGTGCTACGTGGAAAGATATGTGCATGAGATATACATGAGAATAAGAATTAAGAGTGCTACGTTGAAAGATATATACATGAGTGCAGGTGGTGATCAGTGCCAAACATGGAATGATGCAGTGACACAGCGTAGGGTCATGTGTTAGTGGCGGGTACAGTCATACGGTTATTGTTCATGTGTCCAACAGCAGAGGGGAAGAAACTGTTCTTATGGCGAGAGGTTCTGGTGCGAATGGACCGGAGCCTCCTGCCTGAGGGGAGCAGGTCAAACAGACTGTGTCCAGGGTGAGAAGGGTCAGCTGAGATCCGAGCTGCACGCCGGATTTTAACTTTACTCTTATTATTCTTTCTGGGTCACAAAATAAACCTTTAACATATTTTCAGGCGAGAATGTAGCTGTGTAAACCTCAAATATCTGCTCAGTTTATCAGGACACCACATATTTTCAAAAGTGCTCCGACGTTTTCGGAGACGTCTGTTACCCACTAGCTCGATAGCTAGCCGGGGGCTAGGCTAACTAGAGCCGTGAGAACACCGGACTCCCCGCAAATCGTTTTCAAACCCACCGCCGTCTTTCGCTACTCAGGTTAAACATGATATATGAGTCACTTAGATAACTTAACAATGTTATTGTTTGGCTTTTTTCAGTATTTTATTTGTTCCTGAGTAAATCAGTTTGTCTGAGATTAAAGTTATAGTTTTTACACAGGTGAATAAACGTCAAGCAGACAGCTGATTATCAGAAGTGTGAGATGCTCCAGAATTTACTCCGGTGTCCTGTTATATTTTAGATAGCAAGGAGTTTATTAAACTTCACCGAAACAATCTGCAGATTTCATTTAAATTTAATAAACTATCATCTTGTCTTTATTTTTAGTTAGCACCTGAAACACTTAAAGCTGTAAGCTAATGATAGTTATATAAGAGCAGATGCTGCTGGTGCAATAAGCTGTACGTTGTACGTCCAATGGATGATGATCTGATTAGTCGACTATCAAAATAATCGTTTGTGGCGGCCCTAGCTAACACCAACAGGGGCAGTCCAACTCAGCAGAGGTGTTCTCCGCGAGGTGAAGAGCGTAAGAACTGAGGGACGACTGTGATGACAGCGGCTATATGTGCAGGCGGGGCGTGCGCGTGTCATCACATGTGAATAAAGGTTTCTTCAGCCAGGGCACGCGAGGGCGTGATATCCCGTACTTATGTGTTGTACCGAGTGAACTGACTGAAAGGGAACAGCTCTGTGTACGTATCTCACCCCAAACCACAGCACTGCTGCAACATACAGAGGCTAGTTAGCTAACTGTAGTTACGAGTGGTTCAATGGCTTTTTACAGTATATCTGTGGGATATCGCTCGCCATCACAGCTGCTTCACTCTAAATGCCAGACACTGGCCTTCATATGCAAAACTGTAGGAACATCTGCAATAAAAGGTTTAAATCCACAAACACACTTTTAGTAAGCTGACAGATGTAACGACAGGTAGGTCATGTAGGGAGTGACGTGTGGCTCTTCGGGGTCAACTTAATAAAGTTTTATTGGTTGAAAGCTGACACAAAGCCTTTATAACTTACAACTGTGATCCTTACAGGTTTGCTGTGCATTGTCGACGTATAGACAGTACCGTATAGAGATCTAAAATATGTAGCGCTTGACCTTTGACCTCTCTTTCAAGGTAAAATAAGATCAAAGTTTCATAAACCAAATCTACTGTTCATATTGGTAACATTTAGGAAATGACACTAGTTTAAGGAGTTTACCTGAAATTCTCCTCCATCCACTTCTCCAGCTCTTTGGTGACCTTCTGCTTCTTCCACTCGTTCATATCTGCCACAAAGACTCCAGGGTTGAAAGAGCAGTCGCTGGGGTTGATGCCCAGGTCTTTCACTTCCTGTTTCCTGTAGTCCAGGAAGCCCATGTAGGTTGTCTAGGGGACGAGCTCAGAGGAGAGAATACCAAATAATAATGACTGAATCCCTCCCACATGTTACTATGTCAAATAAAACCTCTTTAATGTGAGATTTACACGAGGCATAAAAGTCTAACATCATAACAGAAGCCGTAAAAATCCACCTGCATCCCGATGCTGCGCACCGTCTCGTGTGTGGAGGGAAGGTCGCAGTCTGTGGCAAAAGCAGCCGCGTGTCCTGGCTTCAGCTTGATATTAAACAGATCCCTGATGTCACCTGAAACACAACCAGACTGCTGTATTTGTCCCCATCCTGATACTCGTCACACTTTCATGCTTCAGATCCTAAAACTCATTTTAATAATTAACAAACAGAACCCGAGTAAAGGCAAATAATGATGTATTTATTTAGAGATCTTCTGGGTTTAGTTCGTTCTCTAGGAGCCAATAAAGGGCTCCTTTGACTTCACTGGGTCATGTCAGGGTCTACCTCTGAATTCAGCCGTTTAGTAACTCTGTGTGACGCTCCTCGGTAGCACAGTTGTGTCTAATGTAGAAGATTACACATGTGTGTACAGATCATTTAAACACTTATTGAATCATTCGGTTTAATATGGAATCCTTTTATTAGACTGACTGTAGACATGCGTACCCTGCACGATGATGTCATCATCTAAGTATATAACCCTCGAGTGGAGGATGTCGAGCAGAGGGAGGTAAAACCGCACAAAGTTGAGCTGCAAAACAAAGTTTTTTATTTCTTTGAGACAGGAACTCTGTGCTTGGTTTGGCTGATGGCACGGATGCAGCACTCACGGGATGTAAGAGATCGGGTCGAGATGAATCTGGCTTCACCTTTCCAACAAGGACCATCGGGTTAAATTCCACTATCTTGTAGCGGATGCCTTTGAGTTTTGTCTTCTCTATGTACCTCCTACGTGACACAAAAGGAAGATTAGGTGAGAAATACTCACTTTGGGCAACAATACTGGGAGAAAACCACTGATCTCCATATTTGGAACAAAGTGCGGTTCATATTTTTGTAGTTCAAAGATGCACCTCGTGAGTTTGACAGCATCACGAAGAGTAACAACGTAGAAGAAAACACTGGCGTCTGTGTTGCTGATGATGCTGTTGATGGTTGCCATGGAGGCACCCATGCGCTCCTCTGATGCACAGATGACGACGGGCACGACATCATGCGCTTCTGCAGCGTGTTCCTGAGAAACTTGTCCTGCATTCTTGGGGCTTTTCCTGTTCTCTGTCAGGAATCAGGAGTTTAGACTGGTTTATGCTCAATTTCAGTGGGATCCTTTTCACTTAAGGAGAGTAACATATTTCACATTTGGAACATTAGTGAGTATTTCTCAGATTAAGTAGTGAAGACCAACGCTGACGCACCTGAGAGTCTTGGCCGAGTGGAGGCTCTGAGCAGTGTACTGCGCAGGAGGAGGCACACCATCAGCACCAGCAGCACCAGCAGGATCCGATTGACTGAAACGCGATCGCTCAGTGTTTGAGTGCAAAACTAAAGAAGTTTGTCTCAAAGCAGATTGATGCCGTAAAACAACAAGAGCTGTCTACGTTTAGAAGGAACATCATAAACCACAGACTTGTGCCTGACCTCATCTGTCAGCTTGCCCATCATCACTGTGTCTCATGCACATCCTGCACCATCCTCACATATCCTCCTTTGACACGCTATCACATGCTCGCTCTACATCAGCAGAGACAGAAACTCCCTCTGATCCTCTCTATTCCTCTCCATCAACTGATATCCTCATGTTGGTGATGTCCAGGATCAACATTGGATCTGACCAATCACACCGTTGTGACATCATAGCTGTCCACTCAGGGAAACAGGTCAGGGTCAGGATGTGATTGTGGTTAGGGCTGAGTGATGTGACGGTGTTTCCATCACTACAGTGTGATCGATGTTGAACCAGGACTGACATCAGTTTGTTGATCCAGGAACATCAGCACGGCGACATCAGATTGAGCCTCCACCAACACAGTCAAAGCAAAGTACAAGTAAGAATAATAAAAAATAAAAATGAGGCTCTTTATGGCTGAGCCAGACAACAGTCTGCTGTTCATTAGCTCAGGTTGGCTTAAAGCGACTGAAAGCTTTAAACCAAAGAAAGAAAAAAGACTTCACAGAGACGCTGGCTGCAACAATAGGCAGGTAACGGCTACCTTTATGCTAGCAATGGTACAGTGATTCTCAGTCGCACAGCAAAGACAGAGAATAAATCATCCCATAAATAATTAAGTGATTATCAGCTGTTACTATAAAAAGTAAAACATGTCCATTTTCAAAATGCTTTGTGTATTTCCTCCAGCTGTGAGACACACCAGAGAGGAAGGAGGGTCTGCAAACACAAGCGTACTTTGGTTTTTGTGCAGCCGTCCGGGTACTGTAGCTAGTGCTAACTGGAGTCTGCACAGCATCCTGACTCGTTACCTAGAACCACGGATTAGTGAAAGCACTTAAGGATTGCTCTCACAGTATGAGAGAATCCAGTTACCAGTCGAGTTAAGTGTTAAAGGTTTGGCTAGTAGAAGGTGGATTTCCTGAAGGCGAGTAAAGTGGAAAATGTGCCTTTTCTGTAGAAAGAAAACAGTGTGAAAAACACTGGAGTTACTGAAATTTGCACACATGCAGCTTTTACTTTTTAACAACCGCATGCAGTTCAGGAATAAGTCGTTACAGCCTGCTGTCTATCCCATTCCATAGCTATTTGGTGCATGTGCATGGCTGCTTCCTCTTCCTGGGGAAAAATAAGGGGACCTTTACTGGCAACAGCTGTCCAGTGGATGCACAGTGGACGTGAATGCAAAGCACATGCAGACAACACAATCTGCTAACGTTACTTCTCAGCTACATGTCAGCTAATACTGCTGGACGACATGAATCAGTCTTTATCCATTTGCATCACACTTTGGTTACACTTACTTTTTCTCAGGAGAGCCATGTTTTCTATTTGCTTCCAGGGACATCTGCACACACACCAGAACAGAGAAGGAGAGAGCTATGAAGCCACTTCTGAGGAGCAAAAGATGAAATATTTTGTAATTTGGCCCCTCAGGGAGGGGAGCCCTGAAACCTGCCAACACAGCTAACAGCCCTGAAATGTGTTTTTATTTCTAAAGATGACAGCTCTCATATGTTTGCAGTGCAGGGAGTGTTACTGTCAAACAACCTGATGACTGCTGTTTAGAAGCAGCGTCTTCTACAGCTGTGAATAATCTGAGGTAGTCTGACAGAGTACAGCTGTAACCCTACGAACACAAAGCAGAGAGGCCGTCTGTGCAGAACAATCAGTCCTTACGTGTTCCTCTCTCAGCTGCTCGCGTTAGGAGTCACCGCAGCGCAGCATCCGATCTCGCCCTCCCTCTAAACATCACTGCACTCCTCATCAGTCTTTGGCTGCTTTTTAGTCATTTTGAGGACAGTACCTGACCATACTGGGAGGGATATTTCTTTTGTTTGACCAGTCACTCAACACTTACTATTAAAGTGTAAAAAAGGCATCCTGTCATAAAACATACAGCTTTTCCCATTTCTTTAGTTGAATCTGCAAAAAAATGCCCAAAAGCATAAAGCAGTATTTTACATAAACAAGCTGATTCCCAAAGAGCTGACATATGCTGTGTACACGTGGACGACAAATGAATGGCAGGCCTAAAAAACTATTTGAAGCAAATGAAGAGCATGGGTAAAATCCAGCAAACGCCTGACCTGAGGGCTGGATCTGGGGCTTCGGCCCATCCATCTACCATTTGTCAAAGTCTCGTTAGAAACGGCCTCAATTCAAATTGTTGTCCGTATGTATGGAAGAGGTTAGGGGAGAGGTACAGCAGTGCGTGTCCAGAGGCATGTGTAAAACACGGGGAGGCTCTGTCACGGTGTGGTGTCGGGGATCCTATCACACTGGGATTAGGAATGATAACAGTGGAATCGTAACACTAGCAGGAAGGAAGCTCGTATCTCTGAAGTGTGACGTACACGATCATTCCTAAGCCAGTAGGTTTGTTTCTAAGCTCGAACAAAAGCTACAGTGAAAAGTAACACAAAAAGACCTTTACATGAAGCAGAGTGATGTGACCAGACACAGATTCAGTGAGACAAGGGCTGACACGTGGCTGAGTCCAAAGTATTTCCTTCCTTTCTGGTGCCGGCTGTGTTTGCCTACCAGCCTCTCAAACCTTTATACAAATACAACAAATGCTCACACAGTGAACGGAGGGGTGAAGTCTCCCCTTTCATGAGACAAATAAGGGATTCTTACCAACACCCCATTAATTATGCTTTAAGTTTAAAATGTAAAATCTGCCCAGAGAGGATGGCAGCTTGATTAGCTCATAATGACGCCTACTCTGCAGCCTTTCACCAGAGCTGCTGTCAGCTGAAATACAACAGGACTTGCAGTTTGTGTCCTGCATTTGTTTCTGGTTTATTTGCTGCTCTTCAGAGAATTCAGAAACATCTGGAACTGCTTAGCTTTAGCTGGGAAGAGCAGAGCTGCCCAACAGCTGGGCTGCATTTGAACAACTCATCATTTACAGAAGTTACACTTTAGTATTCTTGTATGTAATATGTCCTCTTAATGCATCTCAGTGCAGTTTCACATTGTCGGTGTCAGTTTATACCAATAGTTTAACAAGTGCGTGATATTATACTTAGATTTAGAAAACCACTTTTTCACCATCAGCACAAAGTCCTCACGGTGTGTGAATCTGTGATGGTGCAGTGCAGAAACCATCACTCTGAAAACAGTTTGTGTTTGTCCTCTGTCCACAAAGAGCCATTAATGTAGAGAAGTAACTGAAACAGACGCTTTCACCGAGCGCTGAGAGCTGAAGTTAAAAGCTTAGATGGAAATCTTTAAGCAGAGCACGTTAGTGTAAAATGACAAAAAGCTCTATGGTTTACTTAAACCCTTACACATTACAACATCATGCAACCATAACAGACATAAAACTATCTGTAGAACAAAAAAGAGGAATAAAAGCTCCTTTAGATGGCAAAGCATGAAGGTGTGTCAGTGCTGCTTTGATACGACAGCCATCTTTTGTTTTTAAGTGCAGTACAAAGTCAAATGTTTGAAACACACTCACCAGCAAGAACAGCGTGGAGGTTACAGCTAGTCCCATTCGTGGAGCTGATGGTCCGTGTTGTAAAACCTCTGAGGACTGAGACTCACCCGCTTTTCTCTCCCCCCACCTTTTCCTCCAGATGTGACTCGTCTTGTTGGTCTTCTTCTTGTTAGCCAGATGCTGGATTATCTCGTTTAGAAGACCAGTGACGGCAATATCTGATCCACTTTTGGTATTTTGTCAGAGAGAAAAAGAAAGTCTGTGATATTACCCTCATGAGATGTGTTAACATTATTCCAGTAATCATTTATTAACCTAAATTTTCTTTATTATTTAACTACATTAAAGACAATTTAGAGTCTAAACGACCAAAATTGTCTTTAATGTAAAGAGCAAAGTGATTTGCAACGTGAACTCTCTAAAGTTTAGAGAGCCATATCACGTTGCTACAACAACTACATCTCCCACAATCCACATGGCCACGCCCTCCTATAAGGGCAATGATGCTCTTTCTTTCCTAATCCAAGTGACGGCTCTAACCTTGTTTTGACTGTTGTATAAAAGGTTTCTCATCAAATTGTAGCAATATGTACACACTGTATAATTCAGGTCATTTTAATCTTAAATTGCAAAAAAAAAATCTATTAGTGCTCATAATAATATTTAGAATTTTGATCAAGCTATAAGTACGTAAAAAACCAAACACTTGCGTGCTTTATGTTGGTTTCAGAGGTACAGGGTTAGGTCATGGTTGGCCACGTGATTTTAAGCAGCTCAACCAGGAATCGCGCTGGTAAACAGGCCAGCGTGTGTTCTTCAACACTTCAGAGTAACTGTTCTTATTTTGGCCCGTAGGCCAGTTTCTGCTCCAGCATTTAACTTCCACCCAGCATGGATGAAAACACTTCGAAGCTGCTAGTGAAGCTCACTCAGGACGGACAGTTGGCCGCGCTGGAGAAACACATAACATTAGGCGGCTCGACTGCGGCGCAAACTGTCAGTGGCAAACACTTCGGCAAGTCGGGAGACACCTTGCTGCACTACGCCGCAAGGCATGGACACCTGGACATTGTAAAGTACCTGATAAAGAGGGTTGGCTTGGATGTAGAGGTGTACAACAACGACTATAAGAGGCCGCTACACGAAGCAGCCTCCATGAGCCACAAGGACTGTGTTAGCTACCTGCTCCAAGAAGGCGCCAAAGTGGACAGTCTGAAGAAGGCTGACTGGTGAGAAAGAACCTGTTAACGTGTTACTACATTACTGTAACCCTACTCCAAAAGGAAGGAGGAAGAAGAAGTAAGCGCCATCTTTCCCGGGTTCACTTTAAAGCTGGCTTCGCTGTGGGAGGGGTTACCGCCCTTCGATAGCTCAGTTGGTAGAGCGGAGGACTGTAGAGGCTGAATGCTGACATCCTTAGGTCGCTGGTTCGAATCCGGCTCGAAGGAGTTACCTTTTTTAACTCGACAGAACAGTACAACTATAAACAAATGGCGTAATATTAGCTAAATATACCTGAAGGAGCGGCTTTACTTTTCTTTAATATACTTCAATAAATTTGTGTTTCTAGTTGGAAATCGAAGGGGCTTATTGGTAAAAATAGCTGACAATACAATACGTTATTACAATTAAATGTACATTATTTCAAATTCAGGCTTTACAGTCCAGCCCTGTTAAACACTGACTGTTCTACAGTGCTCAGACTGTATCTGTGTGCTCCGTTTGGGGTGTATTCAGTATGGTCGTTTAAAATTAACATGAAAGAAATTGTAATATTATTTTTTTCATAAGCTACTCTTAAAATGTGAAGATATTACACGTTGTATAATATGTTCCATGATTGTAGCGCAGGAAACAAATAAAAACAGGTCAGTAGGACAGCAGCAGCACATTATCTTTCCAACTTCACTCCATATTTCGCCTGGTTATCCACGCCCCCTAGTGGCTCTATCAGTAAGTACGGGACAGATCTTCTACATAGAGTGTATGAATATATCCACCAATTGCAGTAAGTTTGTTTGTCAGAGGAGATTTGTGTCTCTGCTCTCAGGACTCCGCTGATGATGGCGTGCACTCGGAGGAACCTGGACGTGATCCAGGAGCTGCTTTGCCACGGTGCCGACCCCGCACTGAGAAACAAGGACGGCTGGAACTCCTTCCACATCGCCTGCAGAGAGGGAGACCCTGTGGTCATACAGCACCTGCTCCTTGTTGCACCAGACGTCTGGAGGACGGAGAGCAGGACACGCAGGACGCCACTACACACCGCAGGTGTCTGTACTTACAGTATGTGGAGATGTGACGTGAGGGGAAATCATATAACTTACACTTTCTCTGTTCATCCAGCAATGCATGGATGTGAGGAGGTGGTTAAGGTCTTGCTGGACAGGTATGTTGAAATTTTACATGGAGACTAATTCTGCTGCATATTTAACGCCAAATCCAGTCAACTCTGGATGCTGTCTGACTTTAGTTGTCAGCAGTTCTTACATATATAGCCCATTCACAGTATAAAAATGTATTTAAATGTGACGCAGAAGTCAAAGGTTAGATAGATGTTATAAAATTTAAGTTGTTTTTTATGACACTGAAAATTTCTGCACTCTTAAATTTCTGCGACTTCTTTTGGCACAAATGTAGCTCCACCTGCTTGATGCTGATTCGCAGCTCACGGATAACTTTGTCTGACTGATCCTTACATTTACTGGTGTTTTTCCAGATGTGGCTACATGCCTGACAGCACTGACAGCTGTGGAGTCACGCCTTTCATGGACGCCATCAGGAATGGACACATCTCTGTGGCCAGGCTTCTTTTAGACGAGCACCAGGTGGAGGAAAGCAGTCCCCTGCAGTAATGTTTCTGCACTGACGTAGTTATATGTAGTGTCTCCACCTGACCTGTGTGTGTGTGTGTGTGTGTGTGTGTGTGTGTGTGTGTGTGTGTGTGTGTGTGTGTGTGTGTGTGTGCGCGCCACAGGCATCTGCAGCAGCTGCTGACATACTCGGGGCTCAGCCAGTGCACCAGGTAGCCGTCACAGGCCAGGATGAGGCTCTGCGGTTTCTGGTGAAGGACTTGAATGTCGAGGTGAACCAGAGGGCGACCAGCATCCAGCTCACCGCCCTGCATTACGCTGCCAAGGTCAGGGATTTCCCTCTGGTCTCCTTCAGCAGTCTGGTGGGAAGCTTCGGAATGGTTGGGAAAGATAAATAAATAAGCGTAGGAATGTAAGGAAAGGGACCAAGATGGGATGACTTGAGAAGTTTCAGGTATTTTGCTGTGTTGTTGTGTGGAGTGGTTAATATTTACTAACAGCAGAGCCTCGTCATGGCTCAGCTGGTGGAGCGGAGGATGTCGAGGCGTGACGCTGAAATTCACGGGTTGCTGGTTTGAAGGAGGAATAGTTTCATCCTTCAGGAATATTACATTTATCTTTCCAAACCTTTGTGTCAAACATGTGGGCCGAGAGCCGGAATCGGCCCGGCAAACACTCTAATCCGGCCCCCTGCACAGCTTTGGGAAAAGTGCAGAAGTGCATCTATTTTTACTGTATTTTCATTCGTTTTCCAGCTTTTGATAAAGACCCATCCCCACGCCTGACGGTCATGCTGTACGAATTAAATAACGTTTTTCCACTGTGTGGGAAAACTGTGGAAAAACGTTACTGCAGTCAGTTCAAACTTTTACAAAAGGACATTTTCTGTGAACTGACAAAAATGTCATATTTTATAATTACAGGACAGTCTTCACAATGAACTAACAGCACTTTTCCTGTAGTTTGACCCCTTTATGGCGTAGTTTCACTGATGCAGTCCAGATGAGCTGGCTAAACAACAACAGCTGGTGATAAGCTAATGTTAGACGTGGGTGAAAAAAATCCCACTTTCTCTCTGATAAACAGTTTGATTACATTTACACATTGTATGAGAGGTCATTTGCTAAGTGTCCAACAATGTTTGATTCACTGATATTTAATGTTAGCTAACAGCAGCTAACAGCAGCTAAAGCAGTGCTTACTGATAGAAAAGTGCTCTTCATTACAAGAATTACTGGAGGCTGTTTCATGTCGTCTGTGATTGTAGCCATGAAGAGTGAATGAACAGTTTTCTCAGACTGCTGATACAAGACTCACATACCGAACATAACGAGAACAAAAGCCTCGAGGCAAAGCACGGGCTACAGATCCTTCTCCGAGTCGCACTGACATGCATCTCTTTCAGGAGGGCCACACGTCCACTATAAACACACTGGTGGAACTGGGAGCGGATCCTCATGCCCGGGACAAGAAGGGGAGGACTGGTAGGATGACCTTCTCAGTGCCTTTATGTAAAGTTATTTTCTCTGACCATGCAGCTTAATCAGAGATAATTATTATCTGTGATTATCTAACAAACAATGCCATCCATGAAGTGTCCAGTGTGCTGTGTGTTCTGCAGCTGAAATACTGCTTTTGTTCAGCCAGTTGAAAACATAATACGGATCATGTGACGAGGGGAAATAACACGTGACCTTTTCTGGCTTCACGCACACTAACAGTCAGGATACTTGGTACACAGTGATGGACGTCAGCTGGTTACGTGAACACTGCGTTTGTCAGTCTGGTGATGAGTGAAGTTTTCATGGAGGAGGCGATGTTTGCAGCATATGGCAAACAGAGACAGGTCCACAGGCAGCTGCTTTCAAATGAAAATAATAGAAACATATGAGCAGTTTAAACACAATACAAGCTGAAAGCAGCAGTGTGAGTGTGTGAGCTTTGACATGTCGCTCCACTTTATTAATAAGGTTTTGCCTGTTTGATGTCGTGAGGAATAAAGGCTCAGAGTCGCAGCTCTGTCATTCAGACAGAAATGAATGTTTAGATTAATGCTTTGTTTTTCTGAGTAATTTTATTCCACGATTCTTATCGATGCTCATCAGGGAAGACTTTAAGAAGCCTTAGACCTTCCTACTGTCCGTGCACGGAGTTCTGTTCCAGGAATGATGGTGCTATATTCCAGAGAACTGATTGGTCAGTAGGCGGTAATCTCGTACCTACTGATTTCTTATCTCATACACATCTTGCACTGGAGCAGGTTATAGGGATGCAGCATCATTTTCCACGCCATGCACCGCTGCAGCAAGTGAACCAACATAAAAAATCCACCATTTTTAGTTTACAGGCTTCATTAAGCTTTGGTTGGACTCTTTGAAATAACGTGAAAGCTGCACAGTTAATATTGGGTGAACGTCTGTGACGGCTTTACTTCTCTTTTTGTCACTAACATCAAACAAAGAAAGATCTGTTCCTGTGTTTTGCATACACCTGTGCACGTCCCTCGTTTGCATTCATTCAGTCTGAAAAATGAACCTGCAGAGACTCATCAGCGCAGTGCTCCATAGTGACCTGTAACATCTTCAGCGTTACAGAAACAGCACCAAGCTTCTGAAATGGGAGAGTCGTCTGTTGGCTCTCATAAAACTCATTTACAGGAAATATGTCGGCACAGTGAATGAAACAGATTTGGAAACAGGAACAGAGTTAGTTTGTCTTTTCATTGTCATATGGTGATAATGTCACCACCAAAACTCAGTTGTTACAGGAAGCAGTTTTTTACTGCTGTTTCTCTTCTCCCAGCTCTTCACATGGCGTGCATTGGGCAGCACGCAGACGCAGCCAGGACGCTCCTGCAGCTCGGCCTCAAAGATTCTGAGGATGCGTCCGGCACAACCGCCAGGCAGCTGGCCAGGAAACCCCACGTAGTGCAAGTGTTTGAACGTGAACTGGCACACAGACCCTAATCAATCCTTGAAACATTGAGTTCTTAATTTATTGAAATAAAGAAAAGCTGAAGCCTAATAGTGTGATTCAAGTTATTTTGCACAGATTGTGTGGATTACAATAAAAACTGTCACCCTTGTGTTTGCTAAAAGACGCAGGTTTAGACATGATCATGCTAACAGTAATCTCACTTTACCTGATAAACTCTGCATCCTGCCAGGACAGTTCGTGGCGACACAACACAAAAATGCAGCTTTCATTGTCGGCCACTACATTTGATACTGTTTGACAATCTGCTTGGCTGCCTGTTGTTTCTACTTAAAAATATGTTGGTCTTGGTGACTATCTATATGAGCTCAAAGCAGCCCACACACCGATGTAGGACTTGGGACTTTTCTGTTTGCCAACAGGTGTGTCATGCATATATGTTGTTGCAGCAGTTGAGCATATTGCCCACGCTATGCTCAATAGGCAAAGTTCCAATTCACTAAAAGTTTCTGTACATTTTTGAGACTGTGATGGAAACTATCACAAAGAAAATGAAGCCACAGCGTTTGTTTGCTGTAGTTTTTTTGTTCAGCTTCACACAAGCGAATGAAATGACACAGTACGTGTGTCAAATGTCTGTAATAATTGGCAATCAATTGCTATAATTGACAAGTAAGGCATAAAACCAATGGATGCACTCCTGCTAGAACCCTATGATTACAAGACAAAACACCGGCTCAAATTACAGCTACTATTAACTACTGGTGTAGAAACATGGAAAACGGGACTATAATAAAGCCTAACTCAGTGGACCAGAAATACATATGTTATCCTTATTGTACTTTAAGCTTCTGACCAAGTCCTCCAAGTTTTCCCATGTCACACCCCTGCTGATTCAGCTGCACTGGCTCCCCGTTAAATTCAGAATCCACTTTAAGATAAGATAAGATAAGATAAGATAAGATAAGATAACCTTTATTAGTCCCACACGTGGGAAATTTGTTTTGTCACAGCAGGAAGTGGACAGTGCAAAAGTTATGAGGCAAAAATTAGAATACAATAAGAATAAATACAGTACACAACTGTACAGAATAGAATAAAATAATATACTATATACAGTAGAATAAAATAAAATAAATATACAATAAGATAAAAATAGAATACAAATACAAATACTATATACAACTGAGTAAAAATACAACGATGACAGAAAGGATTATTGCACTTAGTATTATTGCATATGTATGGATGTGTGTGCTTGATCAGTTAAAGTCTTTATTATGGAGTCTGACAGCAGTGGGGAGGAAAGACCTGCGAAATCTCTCCGTCCCACACCGTGGGTGCCGCAGTCTCCCACTGAAGGAGCTGCTCAGTGCTGTCACAGTCTGCTGCATGGGGTTTAAGGTTTTGACCTTGACTTTCAGGGCTCTGCATGGACAAGCACCAACATATATAAGTGAACTTTTACATCCATACATTCCCAGCAGGTCCCTGAGGTCATGTGACCAGGGCTTGCTTGCTGTCCAACACACGAGGCTGAAAACAAAAGGCGACAAAGCTTTTGGAACTGTGGCCCCCAGATTGTGGAACTCTCTTCCTTTGAGCCTGAGATCTGTGGACTCAGTGGTCGCTTTTAAAAAACAGCTAAAAACCCATCTTTTTAAACTTGCTTTTAGTTGATTTTTAGTTTTAGGTTTTAGCTTCTGTGAAGCACTTTGTGATTTTTATCTTGAAAGGTGCTATATAAATAAAGTTTTACTTACTTATGCTTAATGAGTGAGTCACATTTAAATATATTTGGCCGTATTGCGTTAAAACAGTTTATGAGATTGTTATTTAGCTGTGGATATGTCACACTACCTTCCGGCACTGGTAAGGTTTCCCACATCAACACAGTGTTTGGCCCATATCTACTTTGTCGGGTTCTGGTCACCCTACCTGATCCCTGCCGGCTGTAACGCACAGGTGCAACACTGTGCTTTGTGAAGCAGTGCGTCCACACCATTGGCCCACACAGGTACCCGGTACGACGCTTCTTCACGCCTCTTCCTGCAGTGACTGACAGGCTGAGAAGCCCCGCCCCGAAGGCGCCTGACGCTGAGCCGCAGCCCCTTCTCACTTGTAGCCCCGCAGATCTCCATTTTCTTCTTTCCTCATATTCCGGAGCGGAAGAGCAAAGACTTTTGGAAAAAATGGATGAAGAATACGACGTTATCGTTCTGGGCACCGGGCTTACGGTGAGAGAGAAAAACATACAACGCGTGGGCGTGATTTGCAACCTGTTAACATCGCGGTTAACGCTGGAGAAGACGGGGCCTAATCAGCAGGGTTAATGCTAAGTAGCTAGCTTAGCCGCTAACCGAGCGTGAGCGTTTACGTGTTAAGCAATGGAAACTAAATGAAGGCGCTAACCCCAACTACTAGCTCTGTGCTATCAGCAGCTGCTTTCAGTGTCTGAGAAAGATTAACGATAGCAACTGTTAACTCGCTCGAGATAAGTTGAAACGCTCAAACTGTTTTGTATCCTTAATAGGTATTGTAGTACCGCTTGAGTTTAATTAGCGCAGTTCATTGTGTGGATATGCAGAAACTGAGCGCCAATTAAGGCAGCTTTTCTCAGTCAAGATAAGATTAGCCTACGGATGAGTAGTCTGTTAACGTTAGCTGACCTACATTAAGCTATTTTATTAGCCTGCTAACGACGGAGCACAGTCCTGTTGTAGCGGTGTCATCGAATGTATTCTTGGGGTCGAAACGGTTCCCACCGCCGCTCGCCTGCTGCAAGCAGTTCTACGGCAGTGCAGCTATGTTGAGCTCGTTGAAGTGTCCTTTCAGCGCTGTTCTGTGCGGCAGTGCAACTAAACTACTACAAACTGAACAGCACTACGAATAAATCTCAGCAGGTTCTCGGGTTTAATAAAACGAGAAGCTATTTGGCATAGAGGCGCATTGGGACACGTTAATGTAACTGCAGTCGCAAACTTCACCAGCAGGTTGAAGTTACATATCCTGTCCGACTTTCAGTTCACTTTTACACCCGCCGCCCACCAAAAACTAACGTACCGAGTGGCGTGTGTGGGATTGGGGATGTGTAGGCTTTGTTTCTGCGGACTCTCTTTGCTGCTCGTACTTTTAAATAAAACGATTCCCTCGGACAGACTTCCTGACTTTGTTGTTTAAACATGCCGGAAAACCAGTGGTTAGTTTGGGGCTTAATCACAAGCCAACTTGCTGCTTGTACCATTGTCGTCACCACCTTGTTGAGTCGCTGTACAGTGACGTGTTTTTGAGTTGCTTCAGCCCAGGACTTCAGCACAGCGGGTTAACTTTGAGGACTAATACTGGGTGTGGTTCCAACAAGGCTGAGGAACTGAAAGTACACTGCCAGAAGCCAGTTTAGTTAGAGCTGGTGGCCAACCACTCAGAACCACAGCAGACTTGAAGACTGAGGTGGCATAGTGTAGTTTCACACGGAAGTAGTTGAGTCTGCAAATAAATGACTTCACTTCTGTATTCTGCCACCTTCTCCTTTTCTGCTACAACACAGACAAAGGCGTTGCTATGTTTACTAACTGAGCAGGTTATGCAGGAATCTGTGCAAGCCCTGCCACCAGGAAACTTCATCTGACTTTGTTTCCTGTCTCTGGGGCAGATGCTTAATTAGAAAGGGATAGCTGTGTTGTACATGGCAACAATTAGTCTTAAAACGTTTGTAAGTGCACGGTAACAGCTGTCACTGTGAAGTGTACTCTGTGCTCTAGGTCTTAAATGGAAATTGTTAGGCAGGCCTTCTTGGATTTTGGGAGGTTTATTATGCAGGGGGCAGGGGGACGGGGTTCCCCATCTGTCCACTACTGACGACACATTAGAGGAGGGGCTTGGCACAAGATGCCAAGCTCTAAGTGTGGCCCGGTCCTCATTATGATGCTGGTAGTTGGAGTAAGCAGCTTTTAGACTCCAGCCAGGAGATGTGAGTAGGACAGCATTTAGTTATTGAGAAGTATAAAGAGATTGTTGTGACAGCTCTACAAGTTGATTGGCCCAATTAAGCCAGTGACAGTGTTTCTATCAATGGATGAATTGATGCTCACCAATTTGTGGGTTTTCTTACAGTTTATAGTTTGACATTAAAACCCTTCATCAAACCAGCAGTCCTGATAGTTTAAACATAAGTGTGTTGTCATCTGAGATGGTGATAAAGGATGGAGAATCTAGACTACGGGTGACTAAAAGGCGTTTTGTTGAAAAGACTGAGGCATAATAATGATAATAATAATAATAAATGTTATTTAAAAGCACCCAAAGACACTTAACAATGGAGTAAAACACATAGTAGAACAATGACAACCAAGAACAGTAATTAGTTTACAGTGAATATGCAGATTTGAACAGATGGGCATACAAAGTTAGGCATGTTTTGCCTTCGATTCACTCGAGCTGTCCCTGGCTGCTCTCTGGCTCAGTGGGTGGGGCTCAGGCATCTCCCCCTCACAAAGTAAACCATGTGTTACCTGAGGCTAAAATCTGTGCGTGTGTTTTTATTTCTTTTTCGTCCCAATGAGTGAATAACTGAAGAAGAACGAATACAAGTGAAGGGCAAAGATGCTCTTCACATCTCAGGTGTAGAAACATTTTAGGTGGGAGCTGAAGAAGAGATGGGAAATCCCATTAACTGCACAGTAACCTCATACCATACGAGGAAGTCTGTTACAAACTCAATGACACTATTCATTCTTTTCAGTTACGTGACCAGTGCAGAGCCCAGAGGACAAAAGCAACAGTTAAAACTAGGGCTGGGCGATATATCGAGTATACTCGATGTAACTGTCAAGTATAAATTGGCATGGCAATATTAACCCCCCCGTGGCCCACTGCACTCTGTGTTTATATACCACCAGATAGGGAAAAATATGGCGGGAGCTTCAGACGAGCGAGGGAATGAGACTCGCTGCGTTTGGATTTCGTGAGGAGGATGCAGAACACAGTGCGGTCATTTGCATTAATGCCGTAAAACTATTGCTGCTAAAGGTAGCAGTACTACGAAATTATTCCACCAGCTTAAAAGTCATCTGCTGCAAAATGAAGACCGTTTCAAACCTGAGGCATGTCAGCGTCTCGCCACACACCAAAGAACACGCTAAATAAACCAGCTGTGACACCTGTGACTGCTCTTAGTCGTTTTTATAGTCACTATCTAGACTTTTGTTTCTGTAATTTGAGGTCAGCAAAATGTTTTTATTCCCATTGTCAGGTAAACCATTTCTCCATTTTAAATAACTGAGTTGATGTGTAGGAGGGATCTGCAGTGTTTGCAGAAGTGCTTTACTTTAAAAGATTGATAGTTAAAGTGCAGTAAAAGTACTCAGTCACAATAATGACTACAGGTAACTGTAGTGCAGAGGCATGATGGAACACAAGACTCCACTTATGAAAAGTAGCTTAGAAGTAAAAATAAGAGAATTTGAAGCACTGCTGATAATCTTAATAAGTCAAGTAATACAGAAGTTATGGAACTGATACAAGATACTCGGGCTGAAATGTTCGGGCTAAGACCCTCAAGAAGAAGATGAAATTCAGGCTAGGAAAAGAGGAGGGATTCTCTTCTGCGAGGAGTACACCGCTGTAGACGAGACAAAATTACTGAATACAAAACCAGGAAACTGACTCAACCAAAAAGGAAGCAACAAAGGGACTTACTGAAAGGCACCGGTTAGTTTGTGGCTAAACAAACTTAAAGCAGAGATGACTTGATGGGTAAAAGAAAAGCCTTAAATATAATCCAGATTCAAGGCTCTGCTAAAAGTCTGCTGTAAAAACCAAAGGTGAAGTATAACGTGGGTTGTGGTTGAAAAGCTGAGGGTCACAAACTGCTGACCTTACACGTCCTCTAACAGGCCAGTGTTTTTGTTAGGTTGTAGGTGTCAGTGGTGTGTTTGAGAATTTACTGATGAAATGATGAAGTTATACAAAAAGCATAGAGATTGTAAAGATGCGTTACACTCCGCATGTGCTGCTGTAAAATGCTGTCATAAAGGAGAGATCCTGTGGATGTGGCACTTTCCATTCTCATTTTATAAGCCCATCACATGTTTGCATGTAGACCTTTAATCTGCCCGTGGCGGTGCTGGAGTCAACCGCACAGTGCAGTTTATTACTATAGAGTAAAGCTTTATCTTTGTCTTAATCTGCATTTGTAGGTGATCAGATTAAATTCTGATGAAAAATGCCTGAAACAGATCTTCAAACTGATGTCTTGTTTTATCCAGCTGGCAGGCTCGTTAATGGTCACATGACATGAAGAAAATCAGTCATATATCCACAACTGACACCAACTTTGTACATTTGTAGGTCTTCAGTTAACTTCTTTACATTATTAGTAAATTAAAAGTCAGGTTATATTTAAGACATGTGACTATGATGTTTGAGAAAGCCGTCCAGATGGAGTCTTTGTTGCCCCCGACTACCCCTTCCCTTCTTCGTGTGTTAAATATTGAACTGGGACTCTGTCACTGCTTGTGGTGGTGTAATGTTTTGCCTGACAGTACAGTGAACTGGCACGATTTCCCCTCTGTCAGCATGAATCCTGCCGCTGACAGTCCTCCGGGCCTCTCTCAAAGTCGCAGTTTTTATAGGCAGCAGCAGGTTGGCTTCAGTCACGTCTCCTCAGAGGAGTGGCTGTGCCACATTACAGCAACTCTGGCCCACATATTTAATTTTATTTATTTGGTGTGTCTGCACGAGGCTTTGAGCAGTCGTCACGATCCAGTTTCACTGGAGCAAATGAAACTTTCTTTGGACAAACGTGCACAGTGTTGCAGAAATGATGCCGAGATGAGTGAATGAGTTGGTAGCAGGGCGTTTATAGTTTTGCATGTTTTAAATTTTCATTTTGTTTATCCAGTTTTTGTATCTTTTTTAAATTAAAGCGCAACATTGTTTCCATTTTTTTTTCTTAGATTGTAGTTTTTGTATTATTTCAGTTTATTTGTATTTTTAACTGTTTTTTTTTTTTTTTTTAACAGCTAGTTTTTGTGCAATGGATATTTTCATGGGAAAGGTGGTTTACCAGTAAGCTGTAGTATGGTGTGTACTGGCACAGGTGCTGTACAAGTTGACAGTAAGCGTTAGGTGGCATCAGTCAGTGCTGCCTTAGTTTGGTTGGTATGTAAGAAACATTCTCCTGAGCCTAACCTTTCATTCAGTAGAACAACTTGTTTTAGAGTAAAATCCAGTCACATGATGCTCACACTGGTGGCTAACTTCTACAAGCCCTCAGCTCTAATCTTATTGAGTTTGGGTGGGAATTCCACTGTGGCAATTCTTATCATGTCCAACCCTCTGAAGCCCAGTGGAAGCAGCACTCATCCTCTCAGCTCTGCACAAACATGTCAGACATGTTCGGTCAAAGTTGGTCTTGTGGCAAATTGAAAGTCATGGAAACAGTAACACGTGGGACATTGTAAAGTACAAATGGCCGAATCGCGTAGTGAATTAACGTAACAGAAACACTGCTTTTGTTTTGTTTAAAATAAAAAAAGCTGCAGTTTAACCCTACGAGTGTGATGGTAGACGACCTGACCTACTGAGTCACTTCACACATTACAGACTGTTGCTAAAAGTATCGAGACCGACAGGAAGTGATGGGAGGCAAAACTGACATGCAGAAGGTTAGCTGCAGAATCAGGGAGGTTACACTTGCATGGTATGTGTTACGGTCAGGATGAAGGCGTAAATCTGTTGTTGTCTGACAAAAGTTCATTTCCTGAATTGGCTGCATTTTTAAAAAACAGAGATTTGTTGGTGTAACTGTATAGATCTTAGTGTTTCTGCATGTGTATAAACATAACAGCACGTGCTGGACTGCAGTAATCGAGTTCTGAACCACCAATGAAGTAATGTTTCACTGCAGTTGCATGCAGTTGAGCTGCCCTGGTAAATACAGCTATTCCTGTTGAGTAAATCATTTTTATTATTAGTGTTTTTGTCATTATTATATCCTGTAACTCGTGTGTGAGGAAAGCACTCTGAAGAACTCTGTGGTTGATTTGAGTCTAACTTCTGTACTTCCTCTCCCAACAGGAATGTATTTTATCAGGCATTATGTCAGTGAATGGGAAAAAGGTTCTGCACATGGATCGCAACTCCTACTACGGAGGTGATAGCGCCTCCATCACACCTCTTGAAGACGTAAGTTGACCTCCCACATCTCTGATTTCTCTTTTGTATTGAGTTGGTTGTTTCACCACAGTGATGTGGAGTTAGGATGAACGTTTGTATTTTAAGGCCAGTAATGGCTTCTTTTAACATGGATCCATTTTGTTCTGAAACGCCACACGTTCCTCTTCTATCCAGCAGAGGTGGTGATGATAGAATTAGCATATTTCATTTTGTGAGAGTAGGAAATTAAGATGCCGCTGTGAAAGTGGAAGCTGTTGCCTGTGGGTCAGATGTTATGTGTCTCACTACAGCTCTACAAGCGCTTCAACCTTCCCGGAAGCCCTCCTGACTCAATGGGAAAAGGCCGGGATTGGAACGTGGACCTTGTCCCTAAATTCCTCATGGCCAATGGTATAGTTTCCCTGATCTTTGGTAGACAAGAAACGATATAATAACTGGGCAACGATTAAAAGGATCCTTAGATGTGATAACGATGAACGTTTCCATGAATGAAAGTATCCCTTTGTTGCAGGTCAGCTGGTCCGCATGCTGCTGATCACACAGGTGACTCGCTACCTGGATTTCAAAGTGGTTGAAGGCAGTTTTGTGTACAAGAAGCCCAAAATCCATAAAGTTCCCTCTACGGAGACGGAGGCCCTGGCATCCAGTGAGTCTAGTTAAATACTGAACGGTTTAGTGGAAGGTTGTTTTGTTGCTCTCGTTATGGATTTCCTCCTTTTCTAAACTCGTTCTCACTCAAAGGTCTGATGGGGCTGTTTGAGAAGCGGCGCTTCAGAAAGTTCCTGGTCTTTGTTGCCAACTTTGATGAGAATGACCCCAAGACTATGGAGGGTGTCGACCCAAAGAAGACGACGATGAGGGAAATATACAAGAAGTTTGACCTGGGCCAGGAAGTCATGGACTTCACCGGTCACTCCCTTGCTCTCTACCGTACAGATGAGTTAGTAGCCTTCTTTTGTCTTAACAGTGTCTGTAATTGGGCATGATTATGATGGCCTCTGCTGTGAAACGCTGCAGCTTGTAGCATTTAGATTGTTCTAATTGTTCTGCCCTTAGTTACCTGGATCAACCCTGCATGGAAGCAATCAACAGGATAAAGCTTTACAGTGAGTCTCTGGCCCGATATGGCAAGAGCCCATATCTGTACCCACTGTACGGCCTGGGAGAACTGCCACAAGGCTTTGCCAGGTAGGGGACACTTTCCATTGTTAGACACGTGTGATGAATATTTTGTTTGTACCAAAAAGATGTTAACTGTGGTTTAGGGTTGGATATTCTGCTTCATAGTCTGATATCTACCCTAAGTTGTCACACTGTTTGTAGGTTTTGGTTTCATTTACCTTCCTGCAGTGAGTTCTGAAAGTTTAATAAGCTACAGTATAGGTTGCTCCTTTATTCACAGGGGGGTTGGCACAGCAGGTGGCACCACGTTTTCAATCTGGCAGTTTGGCAGATTAGATCCTAGTTCACCAGTCCTAGGTTTAAACAGAGCACTTGTTTTTACTCTAACTTTGATATATTGTAATATACGCAGCCTTTCTCTTTGCAGCAGTTATTGTATGCACACAGCCCGGTCACAGACTTCCAGTGTGTGAATGTGTAAAGTGCTTTGAGGTCCTTAGGGACTAGTAAAGCGCTTTACAAATACAGGCCATTTACCATTTGTAACTCATCCAATGTGACGACACTCAGTCAAATCCTTCATTCAGAGCATGTGTGCAAACCAAACTCTGTGAGGAGACCACAGTAGAGTTAAAGCTGAGATGCTGGTTTACATGTGAGCTCGAGTTAAGGAGGAAACTCAAACTACACATTTTCATTGTTATTTTATTTTTTAAGTAAGCATTTTTATTTGAAGACAACTTTTTATATTTTTCAATACTTTGTTTGAGTGCACGACTGTCAGGCTGCTTCAGAATATACTGCGATGACTAATAATCCACATGGAACTTGATATGTTGGACTTTTTGTTTGAGGACGTTTTCTTTAACTGGACTTTGTTACATTGAGGTTGGGTGTGGTTTTGACTCTTGAATTGTGACTCAATTTCCAGGCTTAGCGCCATCTACGGTGGGACGTACATGCTGAACAAGCCAATAGAAGAGATTGTGATGGAGAATGGGAAGGTGGTGGGAGTCAAGTCGGAGGGGGAGGTGAGTAACGCCGGTCCCAGTAGTGCTGAAGGCACAGCCAGACTGGTTCCTCCTTTTATTATGTTCCCCTATCCTTAAGAGTAGAAAAGCGCTGTATTAGAACCAGCATCTGCAAAGACTGTCTCAGGGACGATCGTGGCTCAACAGCTGGCAGCTCGTCTTGTAATCGGAAGGTTGCCGGTTCGAGCCCCGGCTCCGACAGTCTCGGTCGTTGTGTCCTTGGGCGAGACACTTCACCCGTTGCCTACTGGTGGTGGTCAGAGGGCCCGGTGGCGCCAGTGTCCGGCAGCCTCGCCTCTGTCAGTGCGCCCCAGCTGTGGGTACAATGTAGCTGCCATCACCAGTGTGTGGATGGGTGGATGGATGTGTAAAGCGCTTTACAAATACAGACCATTTACCATGTTTTGCTCTGATGGAGAATCGCAGTGACAGTGATTGGTGGCCACCTGGATTAATGGCATTTTATAATCTTAATGTCCCTGCAGTTGCTCTTTGGTGTTGTTCACTACTTTAACTTTTTGAACATGTTTGCAAATCACAGATTGCAAGGTGCAAGCAGCTGATCTGCGACCCCAGCTACATTATGGATCGTGTCACCAAAGTGGGTCAGGTGATCAGAGCCATCTGCATCTTGAGTCATCCTATAGCCAACACTGGCGACGTAAACTCGTGCCAGATCATCATCCCCCAGAATCAGGTCAACAGGAAACACGGTGAGCAGCCAGCCTCATGTTTAGGCCTTTAGGATCAAATTTTCAGTCAGCTGTATAGTGTGCTTGTATAGTCAGACCTTAACGTCCTAACTTGCGTAGTAAGTGAAAATCCTTTCATCCCCACACCCCAACCTTCCACACCAAGCATCCACCCGATGTGCAGTCACGTTCTCGAGATGCACGTCAGGTTTTACTTAAGGCTCAGATCTGATGCAGGGTTTCAAATGTCTAACATCAAAACGTTGGCCACTGGCACTAAATGACAACATTGAATGTGACACTAACTTGAGTTTTTCTTTTGCAGACATCTATGTTTGTATGATCTCCTTTGCACACAATGTGGCTGCGCAGGGTAAATACATCGCCATCGTTAGCACCACAGTGGAGACGGGTGAGCCAGAGAAGGAGATCAAGCCAGCCCTGGACTTACTGGAGCCCATCGAGCAGAAGTTTGTCAGCATTAGCGACCAGTATGCACCCACTGACATTGGGACTGAAAGTCAGGTATGAAGATGAAATATTGTTTATACTATTACACAGTTTGTTCTTGACCGTGCCACGGTGACCTACCAGAAAGTTAGCCCTGCCAGAAACACTTCTGTTGAGTTTGTTTTTGCCTTTTTCCAGTGTTTTGTGTGCTTTCACACCATTTTTCTGTGTGCTGGTGTTTTCTTCAGTTTGACCTCCGACCGTACACTTCCCAGTATTGCTACTATTGCCAAATACCCACAGAGGAAAAACGTGTCATTCCAGGATTTTTCATGCATGTGTCCGTATCCCTCATCTTCATCTGTATTTCCCATCAAGTATATCAATCTCTGAACTTGTGGAGATGTTTTTTTGTTGTGAATGTTTAAATCTCAGTGCTAACACAGTGGGAGTTGATGTCACAGTTAAACCTGACTAGAAGTGTTAAAAAAATGGTGTCAGATCCAGACTGGGCTGAAGTCTGTTTCTGTCAGTTTCCAGCTTGGATCTGAATGGCATGTTTAACATGGCTAAAGTCAGCGATGCAGTTAATGAAGCACACAGCGTTGGTGTCTTATAGATGTGTGACTAGCACATGGCCGTATTTATCACATGATAAAGGCAGACTTGGTTTAATCTCTGTGCAGTTGAGCTGATTTGTCAGAGTGCACATCTTCAACAACTGCATGTTATCCTTCTGTCGTTAGCTTTAGCTTGTAAATCTGCCTACAAGGCTAAAAACCAGTCGGCAGATATTGTTATTAAATGTCCTGGACATGACTGCAAAGTTCTGCCATATATCTGTGTGCACTGCAGTTTCTTTACTCTAATGCTGGGTTTTTACACGAGGCACACACAACGTGCTCGATCAGCTCCGCCCACAAAGGTTTACAAAGCCATTGAAAGCTCCTCTGTGACCACAGAAATAAAAGGAGGATGCTTTTGTAACTAATGATTTGTAGTGTGCGTAGTTGACATGAAAGAACGCACTGCGTGCTCTTACTGCCACCTGGTGAACAGTTACAGTTGAACATCTCGGGCGCTTTGATTGGACTTCTTTTAGTTCTTGGAGACTTTGCTCTGTTGTTGCTTCTACTTTGTATGGATGATTGTTTTGCTTATTTCACGATGTTTGCTCTGTGACGTTAAGGCACACTTGGACTTTTGTTTCCCTCTAGATCTTCATCTCTCGGTCCTACGATGCAACAACTCACTTTGAGACCACCTGTGATGACATCAAGGACATCTACAAGAGGATGACAGGCTCAGAGTTTGACTTTGCTGAGATGGAGCGCAAGAAGAAAGACACCTTTGGTGACGATGATTCGTAGAGGCAGCCAGTCCTGCAACACTCTGATAATCAAAGACAACGGAAATCTTATAAAAAATAGAAAACTTACACAAAAAAGTAAAGACCAGTGGGCTGACTGATTACTCGAGTACACAGTTTGCCCACTGAAGAAGTTGATGATGCATAGAGAGAGGCGGTATAGTTTTGTTGGATAGGGTTCAGGGAGAGCGCTATGCTTCTTCACATCATTCAGGTGGGTGTTGCACTAAATACTGGTTATATCTAATAGACAGTTAATACCCTACATTTTTCTAATTCATCATGCTAAGACGATGCGTAGTCCAAAGATGCCAAATGAAACGATTCATAATCAATAGTATCTGGAAAAGATGTACACTATATACTCGGCTGATATTTTGTATATGCAGGTGTTCTTTTCGTGTCAGGTTCTGTGAGTTGTGGCTTGGCATCGTGTGTCTGTATTCAGTTGTGGTGTGTTGAGCTGAGTGTTCCTCACAGGATGTGGCAGTTCCTGCACTTTCAGGCCGGTAACAGCAGAGCGCCGTGCGAGGCAGCACCTCAGCATCCACATCATATGGTCCGGTTTTGTAAAAGTGCTTTAGTGGTGTATGGGCTAGGTCTTCTTTCTTTGTTTGATCCCCTGATTGTGCGACAGCATACAGTAAGTCACAGGCACGACTGTAGCTCAACATGAACCTCCTGAACCGGTTTTCAACACTTTGAGTTACTATAATGCATCTGAGAAAAATGTATTAGTTCCTGTATTACCCAAAATAATCAAAGACCCGAGCATTAACAGCAGATTGATGACACATGTAATTGCTTAAGAAGGACCAAATGTGTACTGCAGCAGTATTGAACTGATGGGAGCCTTGTGATATCTGGTTTTGAACAACTGTTGTTAAAAAAGGAAGAAAAAAATTATCTTGGGGCTCAAATGATTTCTGTACTGCAAAGTAAAAAAAGAAAAACTTTGTCAAAATCCAAAGCTGTGTGAGATTTATTTATTTTAGTAGTTTCAAGTATGCAGCAGGCTTTGTAATGTCTGCTTCTACACATCCTTACCCTGACAACATTTGGTAGTGCATCATCATGGATGAAAGCTCAGACTTGTAATACTGGGTCATCAGGTAAAAACACATTTCCATGGATCTAACGCACAAACACATGCTGATGATTCGTGCCAAGCTGAAGAAACTAAAACACGAGCTTCTTGGACACACAGCAAGTCTGCTTTCTTATGAAGGCATCTGTGGGACAAACGTGGTGACGGAAGGAAAGCTGAAGCTGTCCAAGCACCCCTGTAGCCTCGGATCACCCACCGCAGTCGTCACACCTCGTTGGCATCACTGTAAACGAGCCTTTAACACCTTAAAGGTAGGTAGTCTATGATTACTGACTCGCTTTAAGAAGAAAAGTTCCATGTGACCAAACTAGGAAATGGATTTCGACACTTCCGCGTTCGCTTTATGAGTCTGCAGAATCCTCGGTTCGTCTTCAGATCGCTACTACAATTCCCAGAATGCCGCGGTGGCTTTCCGTTCGACTCTGTAGAGCGCCGTGTGTGGTAACCTGTAATCATGGAGGTGACGGCAGCCCGCCGCTCGTTTCTGTGCGACATCGGTAAGCATCGTCAGCAGTTAACGGTTTACACCTCAGCTCATCCACAGGACCGGCTGACGTCCGATTATAACACCGTGTGTTCGCTGCCAAAAGCGGGTTTAACCGGGAAATGTAGGCGGAGAATAACAGTCCCGTCAGAGGAAGTTCGGCCGCTGCACAGACCAAGTCATTTGGTAGCTAACCGGCTTAGAGCTAGATGACATGCTCGGAGTTCCTCTGTAAATGAGGAGCAAATGCGACATTTACAAGACTACACTCGAACTAATGGACGTATGTGCTAAACATGATGAATGAGGCCAAAAAGACGTCGTTATTTCTGTAATAGTCTAAGTATTGCCCTTGTTCATATATTAGTAATGGACACTTTGCCATGACACTGATGGATACTGACAGAATAGACTTATTCCACCCAGTACTGCTGCCGTGGTTACTGGGTTTACGCATAATGGAACTGGTTAATGGACGGTCTCTTTGCTGTTGTGCTCGTGTGTGTGTGTGTGTGTGTGAGGCTTCTGGGCAGACCGCACTGCTCTGCACGAAGCAGCATCCCACGGCAGGACTTTGCAGTTGAAGCAGCTGATAGAAAACGGAGCGTCCGTCAACATGGTGACTGTGGATAACATCACTCCTCTACATGAAGCCTGCATCCAGGCTCATCCAAACTGTGCTCGCCTGCTGCTGGAGGCAGGAGCCCAGGTGAGGCACAGCTTCACTCTACAAGCCGGTGTAGAGTCTGGGAGTCGCGCACCTTAACACAGCGGGTACAAAGTGATGCTCTCTGGTGCAGAATCCCACTGCTGGGCAGCAAGAGGCACTCCCTCTGTGACAGCCTCACAAACGATAACTACTCTTTGTTGTTCAGGTCTTAACATGGCCCTACAATTTTGTAGATTACCTAAAGAATAGCTAGATAATGTTCTTCTGTTTGTTCCAGGTGGATGTACGCACCATCCATGGTAGCACGCCTCTTTGTAATGCTTGTGCTGCTGGCAGCCTGGAATGTGCCAAGCTGCTGCTGAACTATGGAGCCAAGGTGAACCCGTCCCTCACAGCCCTCACTGCCTCACCGCTCCACGAGGCCTGCATACAAGGTAAACCTTCAGCAGGAACAACACTCTGCCATGCTGTCACGTGTCTCCCTATGAACAACGCTTCACATTCCTCTCAGGTAACCCCCAAGTTGTGAGACTGCTGATAGCCAGCGGTGCCAAGCTGGAGGCATTTGACGTCCACTTTGGGCCTCCCCTTCACATAGCATGTGCTAAAGAACATCTGAATTGTGTCAAGGAGCTGCTAACTGCAGGTGTGTTAAAGGTGCAATGTATGGTTGTTTTATTTCCTACAGAGAGTGCTGCAGCCAATCAAAGCTGTCAGAGGGTGAGGGGCGGGTTCATTCTGGATCACAGGGCTGAGGCAGACAGCTGTTCACTCATGCTAACAGCATTTAACCTGTGCATGTCTTTGGACTAAGACCTTTACATGATTGTGAATTATGCAGGTGCTAATGTGAATTCAGTGAAGTTCCATGAAATGGCGTTGCATCACGCAGCTCGGGTCGGTATGGTGGAAATGATTGAGCTGCTGGTGGAGTTTGGGGCCAATGTGTACGCCAGCGACAACCTGGGAAGGAAGCCTATAGACTACACAACACCTGCATCTCCCTCGTACACCTGCCTCAGGTTTTATGAAAGTAAGGTTCTGCGTTGTGTCTGACTTACAGCAAAAACATTCAAGTTCTTACGTTCTTGCTCTTTTTTTTGCTTTTGAGGCCTGATCGTCTTATTAAAACATTTGTTGTTGACAGGTAATCCTTTGAGCCTGCAGCAGCTTTGCAGGATTGCTGTGAGGAGGATGCTGGGTACCAGAGCATCGGAGGTCCTGAGCCAGCTGAATATATCCCACCGCATCAACAGCTACCTCCAGTACTGTGATCGTCCCATATCCCTACAGACTTACACATGAACATTTAGTGTACAAGGTTTAAAATGCCCCCTGAAAAATGTTTGCCATTCAGATGAAACACGTGTAACCAGGATGAAAATCTCTGTACGGAGTCAGTTCAACACTGTATGTCAAATTAAAGCAATTCATTGCTGAATGAGAACACGTATAATCTATATAAAGCTCTGTTTCAGCACTCTGACAATTTCCAACACATGTATAACACATAAGGCAATTTCCTTTATCGGCTCAGCTGTGATGGCCAGGGGCCTGTCAGCTCTCTCTACTCCACATTACGCGACACTGGCCAGACTACCAAAAGTACTCCAAGAGCACATCAGTGACTCAGGTCAAGTTATTTTACCCTGCTGGGATAATAAGCTGGCCAAAGGAGGAGATAAATTCAGTGACCTCAAGACGAGGAAGCTCCTGACCATGCATGGAGGGTCAAGTCAGAACCCTGACTGGCTGTATGCTAAGCAGAAGGAAGGAGCCCGGGGACTGGTGAGTGTCAGCACCACAGTCCAGGATGAGACAGCGAACATCCACAGATACATCAGGAAGATGCCTATAACCAACTGCATGCTCAGTGAACAACTCAGGCAGCAGAAACCTGAGGAAGAGGAGGAACCATCATGGAAGGACAGGCCCCTGCATCTCCAGATAGAGGAAGTGGCTGACATCCAGAAGTCCTACCAGTGGCTGGATACAGCTCGACTGAACAGAGGCACTAATCGTGGCAGCAGAGGAACAAGCACTAAGCACACGATCCATAGAGGCTGGGGTCTGTCACACCAGGCAAGACCCCAGGCTGTGTAAAGATGCTCCTGAGATGATCGATGAATGGCTGTCCTGTTTGGGTGTTGGTCACCAGGAGATGCTACATGAAAGGAGATGCTACAGTTGTTTTGTGTAGGATAAACAGGGTAGTGAGGTGCACTGTGATGGATTTAGAGTAAAGAACAGTGTGCGACTGGTGCACAGAGGTGCTCGGGATCAGAATTAGATTGCATCGAGGGTAGCTGATTAATCCACTGAATTCATGCCAACTTTATACCATCTGGTATGAAAACAGCACAAACAGTGTACTGTCAGTGTGGGGAATGGAAATCAGCCAATCAGCGTGTCAAATATTGGGTTACAAACTGTTGACTTCAGTGAAACCTCAGAGCAGCAGCAGGTACAGCTCAGCTGATCAAAGCCTGTTCAGAGAAAATCTACAGGAGCTCTCAACAGAAGATATTGTGAGTGGGTGCAGGGCAGCTACTCTGTGGTTCCGACACGAGCTGCTGTGTTAAACACCAGATTACAGATTTGATCGTGACCAGGCGTTCTGTTCAGGACAGGCTGTTTACACCCCGCTAGGATGTTATTCAACCTGAGTTAGAATAAATGTTAGTCGCTCTCCACGCGTGAAACGGTGTTGTTTGGGGTAAAAACTACAAAGTCCAACATGCCCGCGGAGGTCGGGTTTTGTCACGTGACTCCTGCCGCATGTAGCGCGCGAGGACGCTGTTTACAAACAGCCGTAAGTCCCGCGTTTCGTGCCAGCCTAGCTTGTTCTGCGGGGGAAGCAGTCGGAGGATGGACGCTGAAAAGTCTCGGCCCTATTTCTTTGGCGACATCGGTGAGTACGAGAGCGAGACGGTCGGTAATCGAGGCCGAGTTAGCTCGGCAGGACTGGCACCGGCTGCCGTAATCCTTGTTCTGGAGCTAGCAGGTAATGACAGCTGTCATGTTATTACACAGACAGAATTATTCACCTGGAAAACGTGACGATGACGTGAGAGACACCTTCGCCGCTGCCCACATGGGCCTGCGTGGGCCTGCACGCGCACACACCGAGCAGTGGCACGCGGTAAAAAATGAAAACAATCTTGCTTATTGAACTCACGCACTGAGCCGTGAACCATAAACTACAATCGATCACATCCACTGATCAAAGAGCATTGATCACTGATCAGTGGTCAGTCTTGACCTTTAGCGTATTCTAGGTCAGTGGCGCCAGTTGGAGTCATCGTGTAAATGCCCCGTTTATAAGGTTGGGGACACCTGCAGTCAGCTGGGACTGAAGACGTCACTGGATGATGACGAAACGTTTCTCGCTACGTCCAGGTGAACAGAATCAACCTTTTTTCCTTACCTGGATGATTAAGCACGCATCGAGTCATGCATTTGACTTTGTCTCTGTAGAGGATGCGATGAACATCCTTTGGCATGTTTTAATTTACGTCCACTTTTAGATTTGAGTAGGCAGCTTGCACTGACAGAAGGCCACCGGCACACAGTATGTGTGTATATGAAATGGATTGTGGGAGGAAGTCCATGCCACCCCACAAAGAGCAAATAGACAAGGTTCAAGGTTCTTTATTTGTCACATGCATAGTTATACACTTGTATAAGTGTCAGGCTACATTTCACTGTGTGTTATAAGTATAACACACAGTGAAATGTAGCCTGACACGCTCCTCGACATGTGCAAAAATTGGGGGGGTGTAGAGGAAGAACATTTTATATATATATATATATATATATATATATATATATACACATACATACATACATACATACATACATACAGTATATGCACTGGGTGAATGTGCAGTAGTGGCAGACCTGGTACAAAGGGTGCCAAGAAACTCAAACCTGGCCTCAGGTGTGGATGCAAGCTAAGTAAAAACAGGAAAAAGTTAATGCGGCTCTTAGAATTACACACACACACACTGACCATCACGCAGTGGTCACCGAGTGGTAGCAAAGCTTGAAAAGTACTAATTCCATATATGTTTATATATGTCCACTTTATTTATAGAGCAAAAACACCAAAATACACCAGGACACCAACATAAAGGGAACTGCAGTAATCAGTAAGCAAGTTGATATAAAAACGTGGCTCAATCTGTCAAAATCCTTAGGAAGAAAATAAAGCTTTACCTTAGCAAGAAGTCATAGCTGAATAAAGCTTAAAGCTTATTTGCTTTGTGAATTTAAAGGAGCTGTCAAAGAATATGCCAAGATACCTGACAGAGGAGTGAACAACAAAGCGCTCAAGAATGGTTTTGGAAAGATCTCCTAAATACCATAACCTCCATTTTGCTATTGTTAAGGTGGAGGAAGTTTGAGTTCATCCAGACTTTTATATCAGCAAGACAGTCCGATAACAGTTTCACAGAGTTGTCTTCATGCATGCTCAGACATCCAGGCAAGTAAATCCCAAAAAGCTGATTCTGTTCAACCTTTTGGGATCCAACGTCACTTGGATGAGTGATGAAACGTTTCTCCCACTGAAAACGCTGCGTCCAAGACTTGTTTTTCTTTTTTTATGAATGTCATCAGCAAAGCAGTGGAAAGAGATATTATATTTAAAATAAAAATCGACCCTAGAGCCAACATATATAAGGAAAATAAGAGTGGCCCTAGGATGGATCCTTGAGGAACTCCACAAGTAAGAGGTGCTGCAGCTGAGGAAGAAGCATCTATCTGGACTGAGAAGCTCCTGTTCATAAAGTAAGACTTAAACCACTGTGGAGCAGTTCCCTTAATGGCCACAGTGCTCGAGCCTTCATAACAGGATACTGTGAGTGTCGGCTACAAGCATCAGAAAAACAGGGGTTCCCAAAGATGCGCGGTGAGATCTAAAGTACACGCCGTGAATGCTGATTGGCCCGAAGAAGGCCAAGAGAAAGATGATTGGACTAGAATGGTGATGTCACAAACAGGTTGAGAGCGTGGGAAAGTGGAAGTGATGTGAAGTTTAGATTTAGCCGGCAACACCTGGGAGCAGACGGATGTGAGCTTCCTTATTGAACCTACACGTACGCTTCACTTAACACTGACAAAGACACAGGCTCACACTGGTTTACAGCAGCAGGGAACGACACTCCCAGTAGGGACCAGTACCTCAAATCTGATATTTTTCCAGTAGAAACTGTTGAAATCTTTCACAAAGTGTTTTGGAAGCTGTAGAGGTGAATGAGTGGGAGGTTTTTAAATGACTGTTAGAAGAGATTAAGCAACTTTTACAGCATGTTGATTTCTGTAAACAGTCCTTCAAGATTCCTAAGGACACACCAGGTTTGTCCAGGTTTGTCCTGGTGTGTTCGTCTCTGCGTTCAGCCCCGGGTCTGCGAGTGTATAGGTGTTCCACAGGCAACATGCAAACTGAGAAACCCCAGCAGAACAGCTGCTGTAAATGAGATGAGGTTTCAGTTCTTCCTGACGTGCTCCTCTGCAGGCTGCTGGGCGGAGCGAACAGAGGTGCACAAGGCAGCGTCGCTCGGCCAGGCCTCCCAACTGGAGGAGCTCATTCAGGGCGGAGCCTCGGTCAACATGGTGGCCGTGGATTCCATCACACCGCTGCACGAGGCGTGCCTCCACGGACAGGCCAAGTGTGTGCAGCTGCTGCTTGAGGCTGGAGCTCAGGTGAGTCACAGGCGCAGTAATGTGATCTACAGTCGGTCAAACTGTAGATCAAACAAGTAGAAATGGCTTGATAGAAAACACTCTGTTCCCCATGATGCTGTCAGGTGGATGCAAGGAATGTGGATGGAAGTACCCCGCTGTGTGATGCCTGTTCAGCTGGGAGTTTGGAGTGTGTGAGGCTTCTGCTGCAGTACGGTGCCAAGGCGAACCCTGCCCTCACCTCCCGCACAGCCTCACCCCTGCACGAGGCCTGCATGGGAGGTGAGAGTGTCGCGTGTTGTGCTTTTGTCTGTGTTTTTGGAAAATAAAAGTTAATTTTATATATGTTTGTATTTCAGGAAACTCTGAGTGTGTGAAGCTGCTGATTTCCATGGGAGCTTGTCTCGAGGCGTATGACCTTTACCACGGCACCCCGCTGCACGCGGCCTGTGCTAACGAGCACACGGACTGTGTTAGAGAGCTGCTCAATGCAGGTGAGGGTCTGCACAGTAGGATGAATCAAACACAGAGTACAACACAGTATAAGCTACCTTACAGTCAGCGTGCTAACTGTAGACCAGCAGGTATAAGGAGCAGATGAGAACACATTTTTAGCCCCTTACCCCGGAGCCGTAAAAGGATGGTGGGTACTGTTGCTGGTCACGCTGGGAGTGTGAACGCTCCGCTTTGGGAACACGAGAACGAGGCAACAGGATTTTCGTCCTGATGCCACAGGTGTGTGAGGAGCAGAGAGAGGTTTCCAACATGCTGTTGGTAAAAGCACGAGTGTTCTTCAGACATTATTGGCACACAATCACAGAAATGCTCCAGAAAGAACAAAAAGCACCTCCGTCAGTAATGTTTGCCCCCCTGAGAAACTGAGCTTTGTGTTGAGGCGCGGCACGAACCGCCGCGGTGCAACGATGTGTTAAATAACCACACCGACGTCTTCCTTCAGGCTTCAATGTTTCTGTTCTGCGTAGGCGCTAAAGTGAACGCCGCCAGGCTGCACGAGACTCCGCTGCACCACGCTGCTAAAAGCATGCGGGTGGAGACGATCGAGATGCTGGTGGAGTTTGGAGCCAACATCTACGCTCGAGATCAACACGAGAGGAGACCCGTGGACTACACCACGCCGGGCTCTCCCTCTGCAGCCTGCCTACAGTCTTATGAGAGTAAGTTTCATGAGTGTGCAGCACCAGCAGGAGGCACGAGAGGATCATTTTCACTTCCACGAAGCGTCAGAAAGACGACACCTGACATGTGCCATAACATTCTGATGCACAGCTGCTCAGCTGTCTTTCACTTCTCCAGCTTTACTCTCACAGTGAATCAGTGTTCTAGAGGCTGACACGTCATTTTGTTCTTGTGAAAAATGTCATATTATCATTTGCATGTGTTATGAACAGAGATTTGACATGTTTTCCCCGTGTTCAGCCTCTCCTCTGAGTCTGCAGCAGCTCAGCAGGTTGGCAGTGAGGAGGAAGCTCGGCACCAGGGCTCTAAATGTCATAGGCCAGCTGGAGGTCCCTAAACTCATCACCAGCTACCTCTGCTATCAGTGAGCGCCACCTGCAGGAGGAGCCGACCGGCGCTCAAAGGACTGGAAACTGCACAGCACTGTGTTAAATATGAGCACAGCTGGCACAGCTCTGGAGCTGCTGCCTGAGATTCCTTTAGTTTAAGAGCCCTGCCATGCACACACTGCAGCAGCTATTGCACTCGGCGTGTTCAGGCTGTGTGATCGCATTAGTGCTGCTGTAAGATGAGATGTTTTTAAAGAGCAGAGTAACACTGACTTTCACTTGGCTTGCTCTCTAACACACACACACACACACACACACACACACACTGAACACATGTTCTTTGCTTCTGTCTCGTTTGCAAAGCTAGTTTAAACATGTGTGTTGAACGTGGACAAAATATGTGGATGTTGACTCTGATGTTGTGACATCACCACCTGTTAACAGGAAGTGTTTAAATGCACAGTGTCTGTGCTGTAAATGCCTTTAATGCTGCTGAAAACACACGATACACGTTTAATGTTTGGTTTCTATGCTGGTCGACAGTTTGTGAGTCTGAGAGGAAGCACAAAGCAGCAACACACTGCTGCACTGCACGTCTTTGGGTATGACCTCGAGTCGGGAGGAAACGAGAGTGATGTTAGTCCCGCAGCTACTTTAAAATAAGCTCAGCACTTCACTCTCTGCATGTGATGCGTTTAGTCGACTGGCAGTGATGGCAGGGACAGCGAGTGGAAACGCAACAGCAGCTTTTCTATCTGCTGATGTTAACACAAGCAGCACTGACAGACTCGCCTCCTACAGTAGCTTCTGTTATCAGAGACGGCGGCTCTCACACCTTCTCTTTGACTTTGTTAGTTAGATGATGTGTGGGGGACTTGTTTGCCAGCGACTAATCTGAGTCCTAAACAGCTTCATGAACAGTCTGTCTACCTCCAGAGCAGAGTGTGCTTCCAATCCATGACTGTGTAAGGCTGTTTATTTTTAACTGGAAACGACGCTCAGGAAGACGAGATGTTGCTTTTGGAAGCAGCTAATGGTTTCTGGATCAAACGCTGGATCTGCTGGGACAGCGCAGCACAGACTCAAAGTATGAAATGATGAAGTGGGGCATGGCGTGCAAAGGAAAGAAAGCTTCTCGTAAGAGGAATACCAAGCAAGTCTGCTGTCAGGGCTGCAGCGTGAAACTCTGCAGATGCTCCCTGCTGGTGCAGTTCCAGGAGACGCTGATCCTGGTCACTTATTTATAGCCGTGAGACATTTATTCCATTAAATCTGCTCCACAGGCGACGCACTGAGCCCTGTCAGGTCGTAATATTTTTAACAGGAGGCACAGGAAGCTGGTATGAATTCCTTCAAGTTCTTTATATTGTTTCTTTTTCCCTGTCTGGCAGTTATTAACTGTGATTTATCCTTGGAAAGGGAGTCAGGCCACAGGCCTCTCTTTAGCAGTGTTACTGGATTATGTGTCTGTAAATACCTGCAGCACATTCTTAATAATAATAATATTAATGGTCTTAATGATCAGCCAAACGTCTCGGGAACCGTTTAACTTCTGGGTGGTCTCTGATGAAGCAGTCGTTGTTTTTAACACCACTGCTGATCTCACAAAGACACCGTATTCACAAATCACAACTGTCACTGACTCGTGCTCAGGTTACATCACCTACAGAGAGTGGACGCACATCTGTGACCTCACACTGCTGCAGAAGCGCTTCACAGCTGGATTCTGTTGAGTGACCACTGGGTGGTGATGAGTGTCACACTCTGTGCTCTCTGATCTACGTCCACACTGATGCATGCTTTTCTCTCTGTTTTGGCCTCCCGTCCACACTGAGACGCCGTTTTCGCTCAAGGAAAACGCAGCGGTTTGAAAACGCAGCATTTTGCGTCGCAGTGTGGACAGCGCAAACGTAGACTTTCTAAAACAATGACGCATTTTACTCTGTGAAAACGCAGGGTGGACGCAGAGCGTTGTCAAATCTATCTGGGCTAATGTGGAGGTGGTACAAACATTCATGTGTGGGCTCAGGGACGTCTCTCAGTTTCAGGCAGGTACAGTCCTCTCGTCACATTCACCAGCAGACGGCGTCTTTGTGACTGGGTAACATGGTGGCTCCGCCCTTTATAGTTTCCATACTTGCAACTATTCCATTTGAAAATAACAGCAGCAGCAAGCCCGAGTCACACAGGTCGCTCTGCAAACTCCCGTTTGCCAGGGAAAATGTGGATCCCACACCCAGCTGCCAAGTAGGCGCTACTGTGAAACTGGCTGCAAAGATAGTTAGTTAGTTAGTTAGTTAGCAAATGTTGGTATTTTCATCCAAACTACAAGGAAGTTCCTGGTGGAGCCTCCATCACAAACCCAACAGCCACCCGTGAGCTGGTTGGAGAATCTTTTATTGAGGAGAAAACAAGCAGACGGTTTCATGCCGAGGTTAGTTTATGTTGTGTGTAAGAAGCGACTCGACCATTCGATTGGCTCCTGTAATGCCTCCTCTCACTGACATAATACATTTCCATGTCGCAGTGCTTCATGTTATAGCCTGAACCACGAGAACTCGCCTCTTTTCTTCCTCGCACACCTGATGACATGAAGGATCAACTCTGTGCACGTGCGGCCTGCTGACATCACCCTTCAGTGTTTTAGCTTCTCCTCGCTGCTGTCTTCAGCTGCCAGCCGGCACAGTTACCTTGCCCAGCTTTAAAGAGCACGGGGCATCTGTCAGCGCTCGTGCAGATCAGCACCTGCTGTGTTGCCTGTTGGTCTGACAGCTTCAGCAAGAATTCAGAACCAATATTTCATAGTTCATGCCTTCATCCAAATCTCTGTTCACTCCCTCGTTTGGCCAAACGTGAGCGGGCTTCACGATGCTGGCCTGCTGTCATAAATACGCACGCTGTAAAAAGTTAATCAAAATCTAGATTCCTAGAAACGTACCATGTCAGGCTGTTACTCATTTGAAAGAAATGCAGCCGGGGTAACGTCAGCCTGTAAATGGTTTGGAAGCACAGCTCTCACGGAGCGCTGCCTTCAACAGCAAATCAAATCCTCTGCTTCAGGCTGAAAATAACTGCTATGAAATGTGTTTGGTGTCAAAGGCTTGGGCTGAAGAACGACACGAGGGCAGCGCCCAGCTACTGAAGATAAGAAGCGTCTCTCAGTCCATAACAGAGCTTTGAAAGCAAAGCTTGCTGTAGACAGCATTTCTTTTCTGCTGATTGAACAGATGCAGTTCTCTCTCAAGCACTGATTAAAATCCTGATCAATAACACACAACGTGTCCTCAGTATCCATGTTGTTAAACTGCTCTGCATGTGATGAATAAACTTAAAGTACACTAACGATGTGTTTGCTGACCTTTTTTTCCTGCATGAATTCAGAGAAACAACAGGACCTGCATGCTGGCCCGGGCCATCATGGCGGCATCGGTCTGTGTCAGATCACAACAGCAGGTGCTGAACAGGCCAACTTATTCTAGAAAGCACCGTTTGTGACCAGCATAGGATTGTTGACAGCACTGTAGCATGGCGTTTTATTTCTCCCGTGTCGTTCCATCATTGAAGAGATGCTCGATGGACCGATTCTTATATCGTGCTGTGCACAGCATTCACACTCCCATGGATGCATCAGAGAGCAGCTTGGTGTTAGGATCTTGCCCAAGGATGCTTGGCAGGGATCGAACTACCAACCTTCCAATTAGTAGGTGACCTGCTCTGCAGCCGCTCCACGGTAACCAATAACTGAGTCCAAAAGTCCCAAACAACCAAACATGACGCACTAACGCACAACAAGGTGTTTATAGATGAAACAAGTCTGTAAAACCGCAGGTATTAAAGATGCATGTATACACAAATATGTTGGCTTGTACTCATCATGATCAAATACACTCGACAGGGAAATGTGTCACATATACTACAGCACACTGGCTGCTTCTCCCTCAGCCTGGTTCAAGGGAGTTTTTCTTCCCACTGTCACCAAGCTAACCCTGCGTGTCCTAAGACTGTGGGAGCAGCAGACGCAGGGGAACATGCAAAGTCCACAGAAAGGCAGGTGGAGGAGTCACACAGCACCTCCCTGCTGTGAAGCAACAGTGCTAACCACCACCCCAACTTGGAGATATGTTTATATATATAACTTGATTGGTTCAGGGTTGTGTGTGACGTGCACAAATACAAAGCTCAAACTCACGTTTACATGAAGCCGTGTGGGTCAGAGGAAAGCTCATGGTTATCTAATGTGCTGAAATCAAGCAGCTGCCATTCACAGCTACTAACAATGTTATTAACTCAGTTTCCTGCCCTCAGCTGCCACAGCAGCACCTCCTGTGGTCTCAGCTGTACTCGGAGTATGACGTGTGTTTACGTGAGTTACTGCTGCCTTCCTGTCAGCTCAAAGGACTCTGGCCATCCTTCTCTAACCTCTGGCATCAGAGAGCTGCTACTTCCTGGATATCTCCTCTGTTCAAACCATTCTCTGTAAACCCCAATGACTTTGGGGTGGAAAGATCCCAGTACATCACCAGTTACTGAATTTCTCAGACCAGTCCATGTACCAGCGATAACCACACCATGTTCAAAGCCACCTTAATCACTCTCTCCTAGTTTGAACTTTAGCATCTCTTCATGCTAAGTCAGTATATCCTAATGCTGCCATGTGATTGGCTTATCAGATATTTGTGGAAAAACGTAGCAGGTGCATCTATGGCAGCAGCAGGTGAGCGCATGTGACTGGAGTGATGCACAAAATGTGGACGACCAGGAGGAAGAGGACAGGACATGCATTTCCTGTTTAAAGTCAAGATAAGATGCTCTGTAACTTTCACACTTAGACTTCATTGACTGTAGTCTTGTGATTGCTGTCAGAATCAGTGCTGTTTATAAGCGCTGGTTGCTGCTGACATGATTTTTGCTCATGCAGCAGCCCGCTCAGTTCCCCTCATTTGCCGCTAGGTGGCGCCATGGACAAAGAAATCCTTTGTCATGCAAACAGATAGTGTATAATGTTGGTGAGCATGAAACAGGCTGTGTCAGCATGTGTTCAGACCCTGAGGGAAAAGACAAGATGAGCTTCTGTGGCCACTCTCCAGCTTGTGGCTAAATAATTTGGCCCAGCTGATTTCCTCACATCCCTCGCTCTGCCTCCTGAGGACCACATCTGTCATTAGGCCATAAACAGATGGGGCATCGCATCTTGGCGGTAAAAGAGGAGCAGGGGGAAGTCAAATGGAGCCAAGCAGATTGTGGATTGGAGCGTCTGAGCAGACAGGAACTGGGAGGTTTTTATTTGAGAGTCAGAGATAAACACAGGGCTGGATGCTGTGATGGTCCAGTGCTTCGCTCCTTCAACAGACACTGCAGCCTGGAAATCACCACGCTCAAATGAGCAGCAGATGTGATCACTGCGCTGAAGGCTAGCGTCACATTTGCAGGCCAGCATGCATGTGCACTACTAGTTCATATCCAGATGTTCATTAAAGTGGGTGATGTCTAGAAAGAGCAACGGGAAGCTTGAGTTCAGTGACCGATGGGGGATACGATGGTAGACTGTCACAGGTTTGGATCTCCAGACAAAGCCGGGCTAACTGTTTCAGGGTCGGGGTCAGATGAGCAGGGCTGCACTGTTGGATATTTGACATTAATGAACTTGAGATTCCCTTAGAATGAGAGCAGAATCACTGGTGGGAAATACGAACTGGACGCTTCTGTCTCAAACATGCAGCGCGCCTGAACGTGCAGCTTGTTTCTCTTCTTTCGTTACACCGTCCGTGGCCTCACGCTCACTTTTCTTGCTCCCGTATTGATGTTTTGTGCCTGGAGTGAGCTGGAGGTCAGAGGTTTCTGCAGAAAGGCCATGTCGGTGACGGAGCAGCTGTTGGAGTTCTTTCGTGCATTCATGTCAGAATAAAAGCTTCATAGAAAGAAAGAAAATAATGCTTTTATTGTGTGGTGTAACATTGTTGTTGCTGCTACAGATTCACACATAAATACATTTAAAAGAAGAGGCAACAGCGCTCTTACTGGCAGCTGTCGCCTTGTCCTGCAGCGCTTTTATACTGAAGGTGCAACGTCCACCTTTTAAAAGATTTACAGCGGTTTCACAGGAACGTCATTATCACGGCTGAGAGTCGAATGATTAACAGACTCGTACACGTGTAACGATGGTGCAATAATCAACAGTGTGTTCATCAAAAATGAGCATATTGTAGTCTAAAACCGTGTGTTCTCTGTGTTGGACTGAACACGGCTGTTTCTATAACGTGACATACATGACGTGACTCGTGCTGTGCAGGCACACAGCATGCTGGGACTGCAGCACACACACTCCATTAACATGTTGCTCAGAGAGCCCAGACTGTCATTCCTCCTCAGTCACACGAAGCTGAAACACTGTAACTGCTTACATGATTCAGGTCCTGTTTGCGTGTTGAGGCCCACTCTGCTGCAGCACGGCGTCCACAGCCCCAGTGTCTGCGCAGACCGGAGGGATGGCCTGGCATACGGTAGGCTTGTTAGGCACCACACTCTGGTTTGTGTCTCTTTGGATTTTTTTTCTTTTTTTGTCCACGTGCTGGTAAAGTTTAGTCACCGTAAACCACCCGGTTAGTGTCAGGATGCTGTGGTTTGGGTTCAAACACACTTCGTCACAGCAGCTTGGCTCATTGAGGCTTTCACCCACAGAGTCGGGGAGAAGATGCCAAAAGGAGCTGATATATCATAATGATGCTGGATCAATACTGCCTAATCACATTATCTGCACTGACCGATGATGCAACACCAGATCGTCCTGCCAAAACACGAAGTGCCCCCTTTTATAGACAGGCGCAGACTAAATACTGGGAACATTCATGTCCTTGTTTTCCACTGAAGTGGCAGATGTGTGTGTGTGTGTGTGTGTGTGTGTGTCTGTGTGTGTGTGTGTGTGTGTGTGTGTGTGTGTGTCTGTGTGTGTGTGTGTGTGTCTGTGTGTGTGTGTGTGTGTGTGTGTGTGTCTGTGTGTGTGTGTGT
>NC_140573.1:1992893-2025393 GCF_057381845.1 Rhamphochromis longiceps
GACGCTTTTCCTCTCAGTCTTTGTTTTTCAGCGGCTGATGCAGATCCAGTGAAGCGTGAGAGGCCTCGGCCCGCACGACGCCCGGCTGACCTGCTGCTGTTCTGTGGAGAGTTCCTTTACTTCACGGGGAAGCTGAATGATCTGCCTTCGTTAGCTGCTGCTGCCCAGGACGAATAAAAGATCCACGGGCCCAAACACAGCAGAGGTCTAGTCATCACACAGCAGGTGGTAACTCAAGCAGCTGTTTGACAGAAGAGTCGGTCACAATCAGTTTGGCCTCAGAGGCTCAGATGTTCTGTGGCTCATGTTTTCTTACTCCAGGTGGATGCAGCACAGACTGAGAGTGAAGGAACTGATGTTGTGTTTCTAAAAACGTCACCTCATGGTGAGAAACAGCACCAGCCACCTGTGAGCCAGTGCGTGAAGGATAACAACAATGTGTCTGGTTGAACAGTCGGCCTGACCGTTGCCACTCAGTATGACAGGTCCTTCCTAAGAACACTGACTGTTCATTCTCAGCCCAGATTTAAAACGAGTCATGACCACAGCGCTGCTGCTGAACAGATTCTTCATGTGTGTCCTGACCGAAGCTGGAGAACCAATCAAAAACATCCTTCAACACTAACCAGGTGAGGTCACTGCCAGCCTTCAAGCGTCACACGCTGAGAAAGAACACACCCGTCCCTCTGTGAATACCTGAGGATGAAACTGTACAGTGGTTGCCCTCCCTGATCAGACTACGTTACACCTGTCTATTTACGCTTCATGTTCAACCGGGCAGCTCCCATTAAAAGCAAATATTCACATACCAGCTCAAGGTGAGGTTGCATAACGAACCTGAAGAACTGTTAGATCATTTGAAGAATGCTGAGACACATGGCTGCCAGTCGAAACCAAGCAAATGCAAAGTTTCAGATTTATTGTTCCTTACATGAGCTTAGAGCCCAGCGTGAGCTGTGTGCAGGTCTCTGCTGTTCGATCCCCGCCTGCTGCCGCCCGTGCAGGACGCTGACCACGAGCGTGTGAATCGCAGAGAGACAACACACCGAAAGAGCAGAGGAGTGTTTGTGTGAAGCTGCTGCCTGTGGATGAAAGCTGCACGCGTGATTGTTGATGAGCTCTTTCTGCCACACAGACACAGAGATGCACATTAAACAAAGATGTTCACACACAAGCAAATGCTCGTGTGTCACTTTGACTTTTCTATCCACGGTTTGTTGGTTTTGTTCACTTTGAAGTGACGCACGAGCACATTTCTGTTTCATGCACATATTCAACGACTTCACGTATGTGAGCATTTAAAGAATGTCAACAGGATGTTTCAAGCACTTTATTAATTAGCTAAAGATGGAAGCAACTTTAATTGGCTACTTTAAACTTACAGTTTTTTATTTAAAGCCTTTACTCATTGCTCCAGCAACAGTCCTGTTATTGTTAAAACTGTGAATCAAAGAGTGTTTCTGTTAAAATCATTATCATAACGACTATTTGGACACTTCACTCATCAGTATCATACAGTTATGTGTTTGCAGCTGGGCCCCATCATTGTTTGTCAGCGTTCACACTGTAGAGGTTTTTATAAACAACTGAATTAAAGCTGCACTGGAATGATTTTCCTCCTAAACGCCGTCTGACGACTGATAAATGTTCCTGTGAGAGCGGCTTTGTCCCGTCTGTGTGAGCTGATGTCATTATGTCACCTGAAAAACAAATGTGGAGAGCAGAATGTGCTGAAGCTGCTGTTTGGTTTTCAGATTGTGTTTCTCTCCCTGACAGCTGCTAATTACACGGCCTCACCTCAGTGTGCGCACGCTGAGAGCTCGCTCTACATACCAGCAGAGATGTCGGTGCTGGGGCTGAAGGAGGAGCCGTCAGGTTGTAAATACTTTGGCACAATGTGTGTGTCGCTGCTTTGTATGCTGAGATTCTTGAAACCTGTGCTTGTTATGTACTGAATGCCACATAAATATGCTAAATATATGATGAACGTGACCCCATTCTTCTGTAATAACACAGCGGTGAAGCAGTTTTGGCAGGTACAAGTCAAGTTACCTAACTCGTTGGCTCCCGATACAAATCACTGAAATGTGATGTGTGTGACGTTCCAACACAAGTCGTGTCCTGACCCTGTGAGTGTGGTGGGAGACCTGAGGCTGGGCCCACCCCACCGTGCTGGACCAGTATTATATGCTCACTTCATACACTTGATGATTAAGATGAAACAATTAAATCTGGGTAAAATTATTAAGCTCTGTAATCCCTGTGTTGAACTGAAGAAGGACAAATCAGATGTTAAAGGTCAGTCGTGGTAGAAATGCAGGAGAGCACGTCGTTCAGAGACACGGCGGCAGGCGAGTGAGCGATGCACGCAGTCCTGTTCCAGCTGTCACTGCTGCAGACACAGCTGCGTCACCACCGCTAAGATTCGTCTCTGCCAACAAACACGCAGATTAAAAAAGACTTTTTGTTTTAAACATACAGAACGAATTATGACCGAGTCAAACGTGTGTGATTACCAGTGTCATCTGCAGGAAACAGAGCTGAGTAAAATTCACAGTGATGTTTCTAACATCAGGGTCAAAGAACGCACGTCGATGACTAACACAGTATGTTGCTGCCAGGCCTGTTTGAAACAGGAACAAACATTTGGGCCTCTTTACAGCAGGAACCAGCGGAGTGCATGTCTGTGAGGAGCGTCCGACTCCAAAGCTCACGAACTTTGGCTGAAATGATCACGTTTGATAAAGTGATTACAGCTGCACTGCTGTGATGCAGTTTTGTTCTGCAGCCTGCTGCAAAGCTGCCCGGAAACAACAGCAGAGTAGTTTGAGTATCTGAGTCTGAGTGAACAGTCGGTTTAATGGCAGCTAAGTGATCGTGCCTTCGCCCCAGCTGCACCTTTGGAAAAGCCTCCCTGCTTCTGCTCGTGCCTCAGACTCTAGCCAATCCTTCCAATCGAGATGGAAAGCGTACTTATTTAACCTGCTTTCTCAGTTCATACCCTTTTTAAACCTAGAATAACGTTTATTGCTGGTTTTTGCATTCATCCTCCTGAATTGAGCATAACTATTTTACTCTTCCGGTCTGCGAGTGCCTACCTCCTGACTGTGCCCGATCTGTAATGAATTATGCTGAGTCTCTGTATCATTGTGAGCACTTTGGTGCCTTTGGGTTTTTCAATGTGTATATAAATGAAACTGTATTGTATTGTGAGTGTGTGCATGCACCTTTGTGTAACCCCTCGCTGTGTTTGCTGTAGCTACGTGTGTGTGTCTGCAGACACTGTGTGCCTTCAGCAATAAAACAAAGACTTAAACTTTCCCTGCAGCATTAAATCGCTGCTTCTCTCTAAACTCTAATAACAGTTTATTGAAAGATCAGATTAGCCTGAACAAATCAGCCTGGCGCCTGAAAGGAGAACAGTTTGGACCTGCAGCCATCCTGCCCTGCTTTCAAAGCTCACGTGCTTCTTTGGTGCTGGCTGGTGAGGCTGATGGCTTCTGTCATCGTCTCGTGTGTTTATCCCCTGCTGATGTGCCAGAGAAGTACTGAAGCTAAACGCTCACAGCTCAGTGACATTCATCCAATGCAGCCTCACGGCAATTTGTGCAATTCTCACAGCCATGAGCTGTCCATGCTTTTCTGGTTCCCTGTCCAGCAGACAGAGCGCTGACACGAGGGTCTGCAGACCGTCGGTGATGAATGGAAGAGTTTCTCTGCTCACATCAGACCTCCAAACTTCACTCTACAAAGTTTTCACTTCTTTTTAAACACATTAGTATCATAAAATACTTCATTAGGAAACTAAATACTTCCTATAGAAACACCAGTACCTGTTTTCTTCTGCTTGTCCTGGTCAGACTGCTGTGAAAGATGATGGAGCATCTGTGCTCACATTCATACCTGTAGCTCATTTGCCAGTTAGTCAGACTCCACACATAAAGGCTCCGATGGATTTGAAGCCAGGACATTCTTCCTGTGAGGAATCGGAGGAAAACATGTTTGTGTCCATGATGCCAGCAAGTAGATTCCTTTTTTATTACCTTCTCACACTTTGACATTAGTTGATAACACCAAAGCTGCTCTAACCCTGCAGTTTGGCCTCCCGCCCACTGAGACGGCGTTTTCAGTCAAGGCAATCGCAGCGTTTTCAAAACGCTCTCCAAGCGGAAACATTTGAAAACGCAGTTTTCGTGTCGCAGTGTGGACAGCGAACCCGGAGCCTTTCTAAAACGATGATGCGTGTTGGTCATGTGATGCAGTCATGTGACCAATTAAACTAAGATAGCAGAGGGCATTACACAGCAGCTGTTCTGTTTGACAGCCCTGTTAAAGATGAATATCAGTCTGTACATGCTGCAGAGAGCTTTTCTTCAAATTCTTTAATTCTCACTCGCTTTTGCAACGTTGTACTTTTGTGTTACTCGCAGCAACAACTCCACCTCATTGTGAGTCCATTTAAAGAACTCGCTGCTTTTCCTCGACATTCTGCCGCCACGTTTCAAAGAGCCGGAGAGTAAATAAGCGGCAGACGGAAATGAGGCAGGTCGAATCTTCTTGTGTCGAATCTTCTTCTTCATGCGCAGGACTGGAACGTAAGCGTTTTCAGACGTTTCAATGTGGACGCACAACTCTGTGAAGACGACTGAAAATGCTGGTGTGGACGCGGAGCGTTTTCAGACGAAACATTTCTCCGGATCAGTGTGGACGTAGCCGCAGAGCGCACTGCTGTGGAGCTGTGAGCGCTGCACTGTCATACAAACACAAAGCTGTAGGAACATGTCACAGCTCAGCAGGCAGAATGATGGATCTGCAGTTTCAGATGTGTCTGATATCCAGATGTGCAGGTCTTGGAAGCGTGTTGGTTGTGTTCACATGTTTACTGGTGTATTTTTGTAGTTCTCAGGTGAATATCTCCTTTATAGAGCAGGCCTTGTGCAGCGTCTCTGACCTCTGACCTCCTGACCTGGCATTCCCTCTCTGCACCTCCACCCCTCCCTTCTCCGTGAACACTCTGAGCACATGTGGATCTGTCACTCTCATGCTGACGCAGCACTTTGCTTTTCTCTTCACGTTTCCACGTTTCCACACCTTCTCATCGCTCCAAAGCCTGATTACTACGCCGACACTGTAGCTTTCCACAGGAAATGCTTACTCACACTTTCCAGGCTCACTTGTGAAAACTGGAAAATCAGCAACGGATCAGAGAGCAGGGAAGGGGACGAGTGTTATTCCTGGAAACGGTCCACACCACCTCCACCACGGCCGCCTGCTGCGCCACTAACCCAGTTGTAGTACCTCTGAGATGTGTGTGGGGAGGGAGGGTGAAGGTGAAAGGGCAGCAGGTTTGCAGCGTGAGGTGGCGTGAGAGAGCGAGCAGGCCGACACATCGGAGGAGAGTGTGCGTTTGTGCGCACTGTTCAGAGCACTGATTATTACAGCCCTACAGATCCACCACAGAGGCTCCGTCACTTCCACCCGTCGCTCTCCCTCACATTATTCATTTGATAGAAGCATTGAAAGCACCTTGTACCATTAATCTTGATTTATAATGACATAATAACCTGGAAGACCACATCTTTAAACTGTGTGGGCTCCTGACAAACGTGTCTGTCTGCTGCTCAGGAGACAAAAACCAAAGACAGTAAAACGTCTGCTGCAAACATAGTGATGAGTCTGACTTTGTACACAGGCAGGTGTATATACTATGGCACAGCATGCATTAACACTGGCTGAGGAACTCCAGAGTAACTTATCATATCTCAGGCCTGCATCCTCTGAACATCACAGATTTAAGAGGCCTAACTGTTAACGTCCTCTTTTTTCCTAGCACATGTCCACTTGTGTTTCCAATGCGACGCCCCGACAAACCTCACACGTCTCTAAGCGAGATATCCCCTCGACCCTGTCGGGATATTGCGTAACGTCTGGATTCCTTGCACCGTGGCTGTGAAGCTCAGCGCAGACGTCTGCTAAGGCGTTTGATCCGACGTTGGGACCAGCCCAGCCAAAATACGAGCTTCTGATGCGAATGGAGTGAAGTTTTCCATCAGAGGCGGAGCGCTGAATGTCTGCAACCAGGGGCCACGCGGTAGGAAAGCAGACACATGAAAAACGAGACAGAGAGCGAGCGGTGTTTTTCATCGTGTTTGGAGCTCAGCTGGACGCATGAGCATTTTCTTCCAGAGGATATTTACTGCTTTAATGATGGGCTGTCTCCACCATCTTCCACAGGTGTAACCGGCCAGCTTCTGGGATGCTTTTGCCACTAAGCTGCATATAACCCCTCTCACTGGGCATGCTGGCATGGTAGCAATAATGCCCTGCATACGTCTGCATGTATGCAGACCCCTGTAAGTTTTTCCAGTTGGCAGTGTGAAATGCTGCGAGTTTATTGGTCAGTGTCGGCTTTCTGAAGGAAAACCCTCTTTGAATATTTTACAAGACAGTTAAAATTCTTCAGGGTCCTTCGAGCAGATCAGTTTCAGGGAAATTCATCTGCTCAGTAAGAGACTGTTGACACAGATACTCTGCAGCTGTGTGTGTGTGTGTGTGCGTGTGTGCGTGTGTGTGTGTGTGTGTGTGTGCGTGTGTGCGTGTGTGCGTGTGTGTGTGTGTGCGTGTGTGTGTGTGTGTGTGTGAGCGTGTGCGTGTGTGTGTGTGTGTGTGTGTGTGTGTGTGTGTGTGTGTGTGTGTGTGTGTGTGTGTGCGTGTGTGTGTGTGTGTGTGTGAGCGTGTGCGTGTGTGTGTGTGTGTGTCCTGTCGGTTTCAGGGTGGCAGGCAGGTGCACTGTCAGGCTTTTAGGCCCTGTGACAAAAGGTCAAAGGTCAGATTCTTATGAGGGAGCTAAGCAGTAGGACATTTGTCAGCTTGTCAGTAGGAGGCCGACTGTGGATGTTATGGAGGACGTGTACCTGCAGTGGGCTGCAAACATGTGTGTAAAGAATAAAATGCTGACACCAGTGATCCCAGTATGACCTACAGGTGAGTCAGTAAGACTGGAAACATATATGTGAGTACACTTCATTACATAATAAAGTGTGCTGCCATTGCCTGCTGCTGGGTTTTTCCTTTAATTAAGTGCATGTTGGTGTTTCTTCCTGTATCCACTCCACAGAGAGGGACTATTTTCCTTATGTAACAAACCCACATCAGGTCAGATCTGTCTCGGCTGCATTGGCAGCTCTTACTCTCTGTTTGGTGCCTATAATGGTTTTTAAAGGGGATGAGGTTGGATTACGGCTGGAATGACACAGCCACATCCATCTTTTGTTACACTCATTATATAATCCTGGTGCAGACACTGTGGCAGAGACTGTTGTCTAGATCTTTGTCAGTGTGCATTAATCTTTGCAGATTAGCGGCTTTGTGCTTCGTCACCCTCTGTGTTCACATGACCTGCTGTATTTGGACTGTATTACAGGTGAACAGGAACATTTCCACGCAGGTAGAATTTATCACACAGACTTAAGAGATCAAGTGTAATCAGCTGACTCCCACACATCTGCTACGACACGCACCACATCACAGCCAGCACACTGCTCCACAGACTGTATGGCTTCAAAGCAGCTGAGCTGAAGACAGAAACAGTTTCATTGTTACTATGAATTGGTTCTTTGATGAATGAGCACAGAGTGTTTCTGACACAGTGGGACATCATTTCTGTGAGTGTGGATTAACACACGTCCTGCAGTGAAGGATGCGCCAAAAATAAGACTCAGTGATGCTGCTGTGATTCAGCGACTCACGGATGAGGTCAGGTGGGCGTCAAAAACAACATTGTGATCTACAGTGAGAGGAGGCAGCGGGTGGAGCAATGAACGTGAGCGGAAGGAAGTGAATGAGAGGGTGTAGGGTGCAGTGAAGGAGCGAGGAGTCGAGGACGTGATGTCGTACCTGGGCCAGTGCACAAAAGTCATGAAGAAGAGAGTACAAGCTCACCAAACAGACTGTGGAGCGGCTAGCATCAGTCTGGTTTCCTGGATGATCGCAGTGGAAACCTGGACAGCACCAGTAGACTTTCCTTCAGAAACCACACGCATGAGGTTCAAGCAGGACTGGCAAGGATATACCTCGAGGGTGAACTCCCGCGCCGACTGAGAAACGAGCTACTACTTCATAAATCAACCAGTAATTGCCTCCAGACTCTAAGTGCACGTTGATTAAAGGCCCAGCGCACACAGCTTGTGTACAGCTGGTGTAAATCTAATCAAAGTTCAAGTATATTTAACTTTTGGATTGTTTTGAGGAGATCGAGCACGCTGTGATCTCGTCATTCATCACTGTGGTGAGCAGCACAGTCTTTGCAGCTCTTGGCCAGAACAATGCAAACAGATAAGCTAGTTTGTGGATGCAGCAAGTAAGCGTGTAAATTCCTGATTGTTTATGTTGACACTGAACTGCTCACCACCTCTCCTGCTTGGACTTCGCTTCCTTCCACACACTTGTCTGAACTAGTATTTCCAAAGACCTCGCCCCCTTTTTCACCTCGTCAACACCTAAAATATGGAAAACAGCTGCCTTCAGCTGGATTTCCCAGCATGCCATTGCATTTGTAGTGCTCCCCTGGTCCGCCTGACCTCACCTGCAGTTTTAAACACTCGGCTGTCTGCACGGAAACACTGACAAAACTCAAACGTTCCCCTGCTGTCCACAGCTTTTGATCCACAGCAGCTAATACCAGAAACACGCTCACGCACGCACACCCAATGCAGAGCTTCTACACTGGCACCAAGACGACTCCCATGTCACCGTTAGCTCTGATAGGTCAGCACGTGTGCCATCAAAGCCATAACAGAGTTTCCCAGCCCTGCCATTGTGCCACGCTCCATGAATTGTTGCGTAACATGATGAAATGTACTGATTAATGCGGGCAGGATCTAGACTATTCACACAGGCCAGGCACACTTTTAGATTTGCAGAGGCTCGCTGTGAAATCGAACACCTACCTAAGCTGTAGCTGCAAACATCTGCAAACATTTAACTGCTGCTAAATCGTGCTGAAGCTGCATCGCTGTGTGGATGCAGGCTGAAATGCACAAACACCTCATTTTTGCTCCTTCACCGTTTAATCTTTTCATCTTCTCCCTCTCTCTCTCTCTCTCTCTCTCTCTCACACACACACACACACACACACACACCGGCCTCTATCCAACATCTGCTTTGGCGAGACGTTCAATTTAGCTGTGACTTCCAGTAGGAGCCATTAGAAGCTGGACAAGGTCTGAGGCTGCGAGACAAAGGAGGCTTTTCACCCTCAGACCTGACTGACTGCAGTTTAACGTCACGGCCACAGGAGCACTGATGTGCAGGATGTTCACACAGAAAAAGAATTAGGATATGAGGTGAATGTCAGTGTTTATTTTAGTGTTTAATGATGCAGGTTCAGTGGTAACAGCTGTTTTTATGGGTGGGAGCACCTAACAGCTGGAGTTGGTGGAGGCTAACCAGGAGATTTAACACAAAGAGGAAAGGACAGAAAGCAAATAAATACAGTAATAATCCCATTATTGATTCTTCAGTATGACACTGATCACAACATGTGGCTCCATGCTGGGAGCTTCATCAGCATCCTTTCCAAGAAACCAGTCAAAATAAAACAAGTGGAGGAGATGATGACAACCTGTGATGTGAGGAGTTATCATCTACCTCCAGGAGTGGATTCCAGCTCAAAGGCATTGTGACTGAAATGTGTTCAGTTCCAAGTCTCTGCTTTGTTTCCAATACAAATCTACATTCACAGCTTCAGCAGGTACACCTCGCTGCACTGACAGCTGCAGAACGTGTGGTCTGCACAGCCATGATCCAAAGGTCCCGTTGCATTTTACTGACCTGATGACTGAGCATGCATCAAGACATTGATTGGGTATATTTGGGCACATCACAGCCTCTGTTTTTAGGCTTTGTGTGATTGGGGTGTGTTACAGATAAAGTGCGATGATAAAGCCCACTCTGCTGTGGAGCACAGTGTTCTGTGTTGCTGTGTTCAGCATATTTTAAAACAAAGGCCTGTTTTACAAGAACAGTGTGACTTTGGAAGGTAATGATCTTGAGCTGAGCTGAGCTGGCTCAGCCTTGCTGAAATGCCTCCAGTTTAGCCAACCATCATGAATTAAGAGACATCCATAAAACTGTTGACAGGACACTAGTGAAGCTTTGTAAGACTGTTTCCAGCGCTGACAAAAGCATATTTTCATCATATAATTACGATGTAATTTTCTGTGGGAAGAGACAGAGCCAGCCAGTTAGACATGCACTCATGGAAGCAAACTCATAGGCTTTGGCCAAGATCCTGAGCCCTGAGTTATCACTGATGCATTCATGGTACTGTGAGTGTGTGTGGGAGGGTTAGACCAGGTGCTGAGGCACAGAATAAAAGGACTGGGTATTGTAAAGTACTTTGAGAGCTCAGTTAGAGGTTGTTCCAGGGAGTCCAACTCCAGGCCTCGAGGGCCGGTGTCCTGCAGGTTTAGGTGTGTCCTTGATCCATCACAGCTGATTCAAATGGCTCAATGTCAACATGTCCTGAAGTTCTCCAGAGACCTGCTAATAAACTAGTCATGTGATTCAGGTGTGTTGACCCAGGGTGAGATCTAAAACCTGCAGGACACCAGCCCTCGAGGCCGGGAGTAGAACAACAATATACAGGTTACCAGTCAGCATACTGGGCCAGAACATCGACTCTAGGAGGCGCCCTCCCAGTCAGACGCCTGGCTCTTTTCTCAGCTCTACTCTGAGCTCGTCACCTGTAAAAACATAAAGAGAATCTTTTTATTTGTTTATGGTTTATAAATATGTTTATGACATCAAACTGTGGGAGGTTTTCAGACACAACCAAACAAAGGGTTTCAGTTTAGATTGCTATACCAGCAAATGTGAAATTTCCATTACCTGGGCATCTGTCAGGTATTCGTTTTCACTTGCTTTGCAGAACTGCAGCTCCTTCACTGATCACAGACTCTCATGTTAAAATGTCCAAATAAACAGAGTTAGAAAGCGTGTTTACCGTCTGCTACAAACAGTCCGTTTGGCCTGTGTGGATAGTTTGTGGAAGCAGCTGATCGGTGGGGGATGTTTCGGCATTGCAGACGACGCTTCATTGATGTGTCCTCACTGACCTCACTGACCTCACTGACCTCACTGACCGCTCTACCCTGTGATCCAAATATGACCTCTGCTGGCTCCCAAAGCACGAATGTCACAGTGTCACAAAAAGAGTTTAGCACGAGTGGGTGATGCCACAGTGGCTCCAGCTTACAGTGAGGATGTACATCAAAAATACACATTTGTCCAGTGATGTGTTGGAAGGCTTTCGTCCAAGCAGCACTGTGTTGTTCATATTTGTGAACTCACGTTAGTTCCTGCTGCAGGCTTTAATCCACAGAGCTAACACTAACAGACCATAAAACTAAACCGGTGCCACTCTCTCTGTGTACAATCCCTCATCTGATTGTGCTCAGTGTGTCTGCAGCAGCGTAAATAACATCCATAATATCCACTCAGCATTACTGCTGTTTGACACTGTGTTTATTAGCAGTCACCATCACAGTATGAAGACTTTTATGGCTCTGGCTTTCATTGGGCACGTGACACCAACTGATGTTGGAACATGCTAACAAGAGCATTCTGGGTAGGACGTGGTGCAAAGCCGTGGGCGTGGGGCGCCGCCAGACCGAACTGGAAGCTGGAGCTGGAAAAATCCTGGTTGGTAGAAGTGGGTGAAAGCTCTGAACGATGGTCATGGTGCGGCATGTAACTGTGTTACAAGATGAAGAAAGGCCTGCGCGTGTGTGCCTGTGTGTGTGTGTGTGCGTGTGTGTGCGTGTGTGTGCCTGCACACGCACATATGTGGGCTCGTTAGTTGCCCTCAGAGGAGCAGGAAACCCAATCTTTTCATGGCTGCTCTAAGTCGTTTGACTGTGTGGAGCTGCCAGGGCTTTTAAACCTGTCTGCTGCACACATTAGGAACGAGGCTGGATAAATAAGCCCCGAGTCGGTGCTGACCGTGTGTGCGTGTGTGCCTCTGTGGTTTCCCTGCATAGGAAATGAAAGACCAATCAAAGTGGGCTGTGTCAGGGTTATTAGTGCACATTGTGTTTATACAAGGAGAGCTGGGAGGAAGAAAAACAGAAAGGAGTGTGAAAAAGAGCAGACATCAGCAGCAGCACGGAGGCAGTTTCACACACACTCATGTGTACGTACAGGCATTACTGGACGCTCACAGAGGCACAGCGGCATAAAAAGTAAAAGACCGTAAGATGAGGCACAAATGGGAAAGCCATTGTTACAGCCATCTCTTGAAATGAGAGACAACACTGATGCTTAGATGGCCATAAAGTATTTCCAGTTTGAGGCTCTGTGTCCTGTGTTTAAATGTAACCAAAGGCACATTTCTCCCACAGAAACCCTCTCCTCTTGTTTAGATAGCACCAAATCAGACAGTGGGAAGGAAAACCTCCCTTTTAACAGGAAGAAACCTCCGGCAGAACCAGGCTCAGCAGGCGGTTATGGTACATGTGGTGTGATGGTGTTTCCATGCCAGAACACTATGACTGGCAATGTTAAACAACATGAAGACCATGATGATTGAAGCTTGTTGTCAGTCCAGAGCTGATTGGCCCTCATTTCCATCTTCCTCACAACGTGTGTTACAGTCCACTTCCTCTGTAACACTGTAACAATTTCACTTGGTAACTTCTCTGAACAACAACATTGTAACTAATACAGACGAGTAACTCCAGAATGGCTGCAACACACATGAGAAGCCAAACACATCGTAGAACATGTGCTCGTATATAAAAACTAAGAAACTGCTCCATCCTGTGATTACAGCAGCACGCCGCCAAACGGTGTCAGATGCCAGCCATTGTTCAGCTGCACCAGTCAGACGGCCAAGCCGCACTCACGAGGGCCTGAGGGAGGACGGCAGCGAGGGCAAGACGGGCGTTCATTTATTCTTCACGAGAGAGGACGCACTCGGAGCCGCCGCTAAAGCCAAGTGACTTGGGTTTGGGAGGATTCCTAGACATTCCCTCGGCAGTCACGTGTGTACAATGAGCAGTGGAGCACAACAACAGACAGACATGGTTTGGATCACAGCTGAGGCTGAAGCATACGAGGAGGCCTTACTGTGGATCCAAACAGCTTTCACAGCAGGAAGCATTGTCCTTACAGACCTAAAACACTGCATTCAAAGAAGTCGCTTACTCGAAAGCTCCCTAAACTCCACAGTAGTTTGTGTTCATTGGCATTGGTTGCAGTATCCTCCCTTAATGAACGTGCACTGTGTTGACAAACGCACGTGGGTTTCTGTGGTGCAGAGAACCCACGTTTTCAGCATTAACTTCAAATCAATCATTGGCTTTAAATACAGATCCTGTGCAGGTGAAACGCTTGAGAGCACTGACACTGTTAGCATTGTTAGCAGGCTGCCTGTTTTTGTTGAATCACCTGGATGATGTGCAGCATGTTAGTTGAACCAGGTGCAACAGTTCATACCACAGAAAAGACAAAAGTGTGCCAAGATGCAAGAAACAGCCCAGAAAAGCTGTAATTTTATAAACCTGTGCGTTGGTCTTTAGCAGGGCTCCTGCTGCTTTATAACAGCTGTGTCTACAGATCAGCTCCATGTGCTGTAACACGCCTCCCTGCTGTGGCTGCAAGTCCTCTCCAGACTTTCATGAAGGAGACCAGTGCTGCCCAGGTATTTTGGAGGCAGCGATGCCTCTGCTCACCTGTTTCTGCTCACAAAGGGAGGATTTTGTATGAGGAGCTGAGCTCCCTGCTTGGTTTACAGCCTCCTTCAGGATCAAGCGAGAGAGGGAGATGGAGTGGCTCATCAGATAAAGCTGTACTTTATTCCTGCCCGGTCGTTACACACCTGGCACTAAGTCACAAACATGATACTTCTAGTTAATGCTGCTTAATAGGTGACTGAAGACAAGCTTGTTGAGTTTTTTGCTTTGAGAGGAACTATAATGATGTCACGGCATTACTGCATTATGTAACGTAAATATAATGAAAGCAGGAAGTCAAGTTTGCTGAGAAAAACATGCCAGACAAGCCACATTCAGTCAGTACATTTTATTATCTCTGATGGACATTTGCCTCTGGCACAACAACTCTTACACGCAAGACAGGAAACATGAGCTCACCTGTGACTATTACTAAACCAGTAAGACTATAAAACGTCCAGCTTCACTACTTTGAAAGGATTTGTCCACTTCCTGTTTGTATTATGTATTTCATTATTGAGTATTTGTCCCATTTACATGTTTCAGATCCTTAATCAAACATTAATATCAGTAAATAGACACAATCTCTAAAGTTTAAAATAACGATGGCCTTTATTAAGGAGGAACGCTATCCAAACGTACCCTGTGTGAAAAGTAGACCTAATGACTGGTTGTGCCACAGTTTGCAGGAAAAACAACAAACAAGCCATTTATGAACTATCATCGTCCTGCTGCATAATCTGTCTCACACAGACAACAAAGTGCATCTAATCTCGTAACATAATAAGAAAAAAATCTGGTCCTTTGTCCTCGACACATCTTCACTATAGGGAAATATAACCTCAGATACACAACATGAGAGAAACAGCACTTTGCTGTGTTTCCACCATCGGAAAACAACATTTTTAATTACACATCTCTGAATTTAGGATATTGGCATTACCTCGGCCTCCAGTAACGCTGTGAGGAACCTTGGAGTCATTTTTGACCAGGACATGTCCTTCAACGCACATATTAAACAAATATGTAAGACTGCTTTCTTCCATTTGTACAACATCTCTAAAATTAGAAATATCCTGTCTCAGAGTGACGCTGAAAAACTAGTTCATGCATTTATTACTTCCAGGCTGGACGACTTCCAGGCTGGATGTCCAAAAAACTCCCTGAAAAGCCTTCAGCTGATCCAAAATGCTGCAACAAGAGTCCTGACAGGGACTAGAAAGAGAGAGCAGATTTCTCCTGTTTTGGCTTCCCTTCATTGGCTTCCTGTTAAATCCAGAATTGAATTCAAAATCCTGCTCCTCACATACAAGGTCTTAAATAATCAGGCCCCATCTTATCTTAATGACCTTGTAGTACCATATCACCCTATTAGAGCACTTGGCTCTCGCTCTGCAGGCCTACTTGTTGTTCCTAGAGTATTTAAAAGTAGAATGGGAGGCAGAGCCTTCAGTTTTCAGGCCCCTCTTCTGTGGAACCAGCTTCCAGTTTGGATTCAGGAGACAGACACTATCTCTACTTTCAAGATTAGGCTTCAAACTTTCCTTTTTGCTAAAGCATATAGTTAGGGCTGGACCAGGTGACCCTGAATCCTCCCTTAGTTATGCTGCAATAGACGTACGCTGCCGGGGGATTCCCATGATGCATTGAGTTTTTCCTTTCCAGCCACCTTTCTCACTCACTATGTATTAATAGACCTCTCTGCATTGAATCATATCTGTTATTAACCTCTGTCTCTCTTCCACAGCATGTCTTTATTCCTCCAACCACACCCTCCCACGTTCTCTCACCCCAACCAATCACAGCAGATGGCCCCGCCCCTCCCTGAGCCTGGTTCTGCTGGAGGTTTCTTCCTGTTAAAAGGGAGTTTTTCCTTCCCACTGTCGCCAAAGTGCTTGCTCATAGGGGGTCATATGACTGTGTATCATTGTACGGTCATTACCTTACTATATAAAGTGTCTCAACTGTTGTTGTGATTTGGTGCTGTATAAATAAAACTGAATAAAATGTCAATATAATAACTGACATTTGTTGCTGTTGCTTACCTCTGGTTATATTTAGGTAACCTGGTAAGATCAGCTGATTTTGGGGGGGAACTGAATTTTTTACTGTGTCTGTATAAAGCAGCTGATAGAGCTGACACTCTTAGGATCAGCTCTGTATGTGTAAATGTGTAATACAGCCTTGAACACATTCTTGAGTTATTGAGGGCCAAAGGCTAGCATTAGCTGTGTGCACCAGATTAGCAAAGTTTAGCAACAGCTGTGTTATCATTATGAACACAAGCTAGTGACTCAAATTATGCTCTGGAACTACAGCAGTTGTCAATATCCTCCCAGCAATAGAGCTGTTTAATAAAATCTTCAGAGTGAGGCATCAAAATAAAATAAAAAATCCAAGATAACAAAACGTGTGTCTTGTTGTCAAAAAATAGAAATGAGTGAAGTCAGTAAACCTGACTAAGGCTGACACAGTATCCTGGCAGGTAATTACACTGTTTGTTCACTGGAGCACCAATAAAAGCACACTGAGCCCTGCCTCTGCTGTAACCTACTATTATTGCATGGCCTTGTTTGGCAAGCATGACTATTTCGTGTTAAGGTTAAATCAGAGGTAATTGCCCTGCATTATATCCCTGTGAGCCACAGTGAGCTGACGCTGGCAGGCACAGGGTTAAGTTTGGGACAACCTGTAATAGACCCCCGAAGGCTGCATAGAAGCAGCAGAGCTTAGAATCCTCCACACTGTCCAGGTCATGATCCTGTGTGTGTGTGTGTGTGTGTGTGTGTGTGTGTGTGTGTGTGTGTGTGTGTGTGTGTGCACCCTTGCCTGTCACAGCAGAGAGAACACGAGTCACCTCCACCCACAGTGAAGCTGGTCCACATGCAGGGAGGACACACACTTCCTACAGGCAAGACGGAAATAAACAGACTTTTCCTGCAAAGAGGACACATGAGACAGAAGGGGGGGGATCCTAAAAACATATATTATAGTCCTGAACGCGGCCAGATTAGGGTTGTCAAACGCATGCCAAGCTGCAACAGAGGAGAAAGATGAGGAGAAAAAAACAACACAGCGTACGAGGATCTGGAAGAGCTCGGTACAGACAGGAGAACAACACGCCTCTCTGCAAGGAGAATGATTACGGAGCATAAACATGTCACGGGCTCCTGGGCAGACGTACCCACCCAGGGCCAAACACTGCCACAGCATGCTCTCCATCAATATCAGCTAACAGAGATTACTGCCTTTCTAAGGAAAGCTTGGAAATGAAAAGCTGCTCTTCTATATTCTTCCTCAGGAAAAGAAGTTCACCATCAGGAAGCTGTTACAGACTCATGCTGCTTAATGAGCTCTAACATGCACTGTCCTGCTTGGAGACTGATAAGTTTCTTCTTTATTGTAGCTGGCATGCAGCGACGCTTTATTCTCCATGTGGATAAACTCAAACAGCAGTTTGTCTTGTAGACCGTACAACCACTCAGACTGCAACAACGGCAGAACCACACAAACGACTGTGAATATTCATCTATGGGAACCTCTGAATGTAGCAAGTGTGGAGTTACAGATGGAAGCTCTGTAACGAGTTGCCATCTTTCCTTTTTAAATGCTGCATAGCATGACAATATCTTAATGGTACTTTTTGTTGTAATGATGAACGTGAGGTGAAACAGTGTAAATCATAGTTGTGAGGACCTGGCGTAGACCAGCGCACTGCGCACAGTGTCTGCGCACAGAAAATCTGCGTTGCACACACACAAAAAAATCTAATTAAAATGAAAACTTTAACAATCCTGTTCTGCAGTGTCAGTCAGTGACTGGCTGCTCCCGTATGGGAACGATGCCGCCTTATCCCACAGTCCAGCCAATGATGCGATTCACATTCGTATATACGCAGCTAATCAACGTGGTTGACAGGCTCTGACAGCGTCCTTATGTGCCCACAGCGGTGTGGAGTGAAGCCACGTTAATGACAGCGTGTTGTTTATATTTACTACAGGAAGAAACGGTAAAAACTGCGTTTTATAAGGAAAACGCTCGAAAGCCTGCGAGCAAAAACAAAAACACCCCCAGCCTTTCCTATTGGTGGAAAAATGTACCATGGGGACCAATCAAAAACCGATATGGCAACATGGCATTTAGTTGTTTAGGGAGGGGGAAGTTTTAGGAGTGACGGCGTGTTTGAGATGTGAGTGTTTTGCCACGTTTAGCACAAATCTTGTGTAGTCAGTGTGTAGTCAGTGTGTAGTCAGTGTGCAGTCAGTGTGTAGTCAGTGTGTAGTCAGTGTGTAGTTAGTGTGTAGTTAGTGTGTAGTTAGTGTGTAGTCAGTGTGTAGTCAGTGTGCAGTCAGTGTGTAGTTAGTGTGTAGTTAGTGTGTAGTTAGTGTGTAGTTAGTGTGTAGTCAGTGTGCAGTCAGTGTGTAGTCAGTGTGTAGTCAGTGTGTAGTTAGTGTGTAGTCAGTGTGTAGTCAGTGTGCAGTCAGTGTGCAGTCAGTGTGTAGTCAGTGTGTAGTTAGTGTGTGGTCAGTGTGTAGTCAGTGTGTAGTCAGTGTGTAGTTAGTGTGTAGTCAGTGTGCAGTCAGTGTGTAGTCAGTGTGTAGTTAGTGTGTAGTCAGTGTGTAGTCAGTGTGTAGCTAGTGTGTAGTCAGTGTGTAGTCAGTGTGTAGCTAGTGTGTAGTCAGTGTGTAGTCAGTGTGTAGTCAGTGTGTAGTTAGTGTGTAGTCAGTGTGTAGTCAGTGTGTAGTCAGTGTGTAGTTAGTGTGTAGTCAGTGTGTAGTCAGTGTGTAGTTAGTGTGTAGTTAGTGTGTAGTCAGTGTGTAGTTAGTGTGTAGTCAGTGTGTAGTCAGTGTGTAGTCAGTGTGTAGTTAGTGTGTAGTCAGTGTGTAGTCAGTGTGTAGTGAGTGTGTGGTCAGTGTGTAGTCAGTGTGTAGTCAGTGTGTAGTCAGTGTGTAGTTAGTGTGTAGTCAGTGTGTAGTCAGTGTGTAGTTAGTGTGTAGTCAGTGTGTAGTTAGTGTGTAGTTAGTGTGTAGTTAGTGTGTAGTCAGTGTGTAGTTAGTGTGTAGTCAGTGTGTAGTCAGTGTGTAGTTAGTGTGTAGTCAGTGTGTAGTCAGTGTGTAGTCAGTGTGTAGTTAGTGTGTAGTCAGTGTGTAGTCAGTGTGTAGTTAGTGTGTAGTTAGTGTGTAGTCAGTGTGTAGTTAGTGTGTAGTTAGTGTGTAGTCAGTGTGTAGTTAGTGTGTAGTCAGTGTGTAGTCAGTGTGTAGTCAGTGTGTAGTTAGTGTGTAGTCAGTGTGTAGTCAGTGTGTAGTTAGTGTGTAGTTAGTGTGTAGTCAGTGTGTAGTTAGTGTGTAGTCAGTGTGTAGTCAGTGTGTAGTGAGTGTGTAGTGAGTGTGTAGTCAGTGTGTAGTCAGTGTGTAGTTAGTGTGTAGTGAGTGTGTGGTCAGTGTGTAGTCAGTGTGTAGTCAGTGTGTAGTCAGTGTGTAGCTAGTGTGTAGTCAGTGTGTAGTCAGTGTGTAGTTAGTGTGTAGTCAGTGTGTAGTTAGTGTGTAGTTAGTGTGTAGTTAGTGTGTAGTCAGTGTGTAGTCAGTGTGTAGTTAGTGTGTTGTCAGTGTGTAGTTAGTGTGTAGTCAGTGTGTAGTCAGTGTGTAGTCAGTGTGTAGTTAGTGTGTAGTTAGTGTGTAGTCAGTGTGTAGTTAGTGTGTAGTCAGTGTGTAGTCAGTGTGTAGTTAGTGTGTAGTCAGTGTGTAGTCAGTGTGTAGTTAGTGTGTAGTTAGTGTGTAGTCAGTGTGTAGTTAGTGTGTAGTCAGTGTGTAGTCAGTGTGTAGTGAGTGTGTAGTGAGTGTGTAGTCAGTGTGTAGTCAGTGTGTAGTTAGTGTGTAGTGAGTGTGTGGTCAGTGTGTAGTCAGTGTGTAGTCAGTGTGTAGTCAGTGTGTAGCTAGTGTGTAGTCAGTGTGTAGTCAGTGTGTAGTTAGTGTGTAGTCAGTGTGTAGTTAGTGTGTTGTCAGTGTGTAGTTAGTGTGTAGTCAGTGTGTAGTCAGTGTGTAGTCAGTGTGTAGTTAGTGTGTTGTCAGTGTGTAGTCAGTGTGTAGTCAGTGTGTAGTCAGTGTGTAGTCAGTGTGTAGTTAGTGTGTAGTTAGTGTGTAGTCAGTGTGTAGTTAGTGTGTAGTTAGTGTGTAGTCAGTGTGTGGTCAGTGTGTAGTTAGTGTGTAGTCAGTGTGTAGTCAGTGTGTAGTTAGTGTGTAGTCAGTGTGTAGTCAGTGTGTAGTTAGTGTGTAGTCAGTGTGTAGTTAGTGTGTAGTTAGTGTGTAGTCAGTGTGTAGTCAGTGTGTAGTTAGTGTGTAGTTAGTGTGTAGTCAGTGTGTAGTTAGTGTGTAGTTAGTGTGTAGTCAGTGTGTAGTCAGTGTGTAGTTAGTGTGTTGTCAGTGTGTAGTTAGTGTGTAGTCAGTGTGTAGTCAGTGTGTAGTCAGTGTGTAGTTAGTGTGTAGTTAGTGTGTAGTCAGTGTGTAGTTAGTGTGTAGTTAGTGTGTAGTCAGTGTGTGGTCAGTGTGTAGTTAGTGTGTAGTGAGTGTGTAGTCAGTGTGTAGTGAGTGTGTGGTCAGTGTGTAGTCAGTGTGTAGTTAGTGTGTAGTCAGTGTGTAGTGAGTGTGTGGTCAGTGTGTAGTTAGTGTGTAGTCAGTGTGTAGTCAGTGTGTAGTTAGTGTGTAGTCAGTGTGTAGTTAGTGTGTAGTCAGTGTGTAGTCAGTGTGTAGTTAGTGTGTAGTTAGTGTGTAGTCAGTGTGTAGTTAGTGTGTAGTTAGTGTGTAGTCAGTGTGTAGTTAGTGTGTAGTCAGTGTGTAGTGAGTGTGTAGTCAGTGTGTAGTGAGTGTGTAGTCAGTGTGTAGTGAGTGTGTGGTCAGTGTGTAGTTAGTGTGTAGTCAGTGTGTAGTCAGTGTGTAGTTAGTGTGTAGTCAGTGTGTAGTCAGTGTGTGGTCAGTGTGTAGTCAGTGTGTAGTCAGTGTGTAGTGAGTGTGTAGTCAGTGTGTAGTCAGTGTGTAGTTAGTGTGTAGTCAGTGTGTAGTTAGTGTGTAGTCAGTGTGTAGTCAGTGTGTAGTTAGTGTGTAGTCAGTGTGTAGTTAGTGTGTAGTCAGTGTGTAGTCAGTGTGTAGTTAGTGTGTAGTTAGTGTGCAGTCAGTGTGTAGTCAGTGTGTAGTCAGTGTGTAGTTAGTGTGTAGTCAGTGTGTAGTTAGTGTGTAGTCAGTGTGTAGTTAGTGTGTAGTTAGTGTGTAGTTAGTGTGTAGTCAGTGTGTAGTTAGTGTGTAGTCAGTGTGTAGTCAGTGTGTAGTTAGTGTGTAGTCAGTGTGTAGTTAGTGTGTAGTCAGTGTGTAGTCAGTGTGTAGTCAGTGTGTAGTTAGTGTGTAGTTAGTGTGTAGTCAGTGTGTAGTTAGTGTGTAGTCAGTGTGTAGTCAGTGTGTAGTTAGTGTGTAGTCAGTGTGTAGTTAGTGTGTAGTTAGTGTGTAGTTAGTGTGTAGTTAGTGTGTAGTCAGTGTGTAGTTAGTGTGTAGTTAGTGTGTAGTTAGTGTGTAGTCAGTGTGTAGTTAGTGTGTAGTTAGTGTGTAGTTAGTGTGTAGTCAGTGTGTAGTTAGTGTGTAGTCAGTGTGTAGTTAGTGTGTAGTCAGTGTGTAGTTAGTGTGTAGTTAGTGTGTAGTTAGTGTGTAGTTAGTGTGTAGTTAGTGTGTAGTTAGTGTGTAGTCAGTGTGTAGTTAGTGTGTAGTCAGTGTGTAGTCAGTGTGTAGTTAGTGTGTAGTTAGTGTGTAGTTAGTGTGTAGTCAGTGTGTAGTCAGTGTGTAGTTAGTGTGTAGTCAGTGTGTAGTTAGTGTGTAGTTAGTGTGTAGTCAGTGTGTAGTCAGTGTGTAGTTAGTGTGTAGTCAGTGTGTAGTTAGTGTGTAGTCAGTGTGTAGTCAGTGTGTAGTTAGTGTGTAGTCAGTGTGTAGTTAGTGTGTAGTCAGTGTGTAGTCAGTGTGTAGTCAGTGTGTAGTTAGTGTGTAGTTAGTGTGTAGTCAGTGTGTAGTTAGTGTGTAGTCAGTGTGTAGTCAGTGTGTAGTTAGTGTGTAGTCAGTGTGTAGTTAGTGTGTAGTTAGTGTGTAGTTAGTGTGTAGTTAGTGTGTAGTCAGTGTGTAGTTAGTGTGTAGTTAGTGTGTAGTTAGTGTGTAGTCAGTGTGTAGTTAGTGTGTAGTCAGTGTGTAGTTAGTGTGTAGTCAGTGTGTAGTTAGTGTGTAGTCAGTGTGTAGTTAGTGTGTAGTCAGTGTGTAGTTAGTGTGTAGTTAGTGTGTAGTTAGTGTGTAGTTAGTGTGTAGTTAGTGTGTAGTCAGTGTGTAGTTAGTGTGTAGTTAGTGTGTAGTTAGTGTGTAGTTAGTGTGTAGTCAGTGTGTAGTTAGTGTGTAGTCAGTGTGTAGTCAGTGTGTAGTTAGTGTGTAGTTAGTGTGTAGTTAGTGTGTAGTCAGTGTGTAGTCAGTGTGTAGTGTAGTCAGTAGTGTTGTTGTGTGTCAGGACAATGAGGCGCCTGCTGAGTGTCACAGGTGTTGCAGCAGTGACACATCTGCTGCTGTCAGGCCTGCAGGTATCAGGCTGTTGTTCTCCTTCATCTCATAGTGGACAGAAATTATTTTTTGGAGCGGCACAAATAATTTGTGTGGCATCAGATTTGATGCAGAACAGCTGATTGTTCTGTAAATACTTTGAAATGTTTGTTAAAAAACGCCTTGGCTGCATTTTTAGGTAAACAGCTGCAAAAAACTTTGTTTGCATAACTCAGTTACTTTATTGAAGAAGTAACTATATAATTAATTGCCCAACATTGGTCATTATTTACTGTATTTGCAGACAGAGTTACAGACTCTCTCCCAGACCACAGACTCATAATACAGTCAGAGCAAAAAAAAGAAAGTTGTGTTTTCAAACTTGGAGTTCAGGTTATTTTTCCTTCCAACAGTGTTAACATGCTACACAGGTCATGAACAAGATTTTTTTTAAAATTTTCATTGTAAGTGGGATAAAGCAGTCAATTAAAAGTAGTCTAACATAAATGCTGTAATCTGATTATTTTAATAAACAGGTAACTTGGATGCTGGCGTGACCACAGTGCACACGTCTGCTGCTGCTCACAGTGGTCCAAGTGTCCGCTCAGGGAGTTGGTGTGTTCAGACACGTGAAACATTAGAGGCAACATCGCTTCAGAGTTCAACAAAGCCAGGAACGACAGATCACATTAAAGTTACTGCAGGTTCTCATCACTGGCACCGCTCACCACTTTAATGCCACTCAACATGTCAAAAAACCATCCCCAACCGCCCCCACCTTCATTCCTCCAACCACACCCTCCCACTGTCTCTCTCCAACTGATAGTTTAAAGATGGCAGCCTTGCAGACAGCACAGTCATCATCTGGAGCATAAACATATGGTGCTCTTGGCAGTGAGAGGAGACGTTGCTCAGCACGTCAGTCAGCCAAATGTGGGCTACTTTCAGGACACTGTGAAGGAAATGAGAGCGCGAGTGAGAGGACCGACTGTCTGAGGGCCTCTGTGGGAGAGGAAGAGAAAGCAGCAGAAGTCAGATTTATGCTCTGAGCTCTGCTACACAGAAGCAGCTCGTGGGGAAAGGCGCAGACCGCCGCAGTGCACAGGAAGCACGGGGCGGGAACATGCTCCGGTGCTGAGTCCTGTAGTGGACGACTTTCCCTGGTTCACAACACTTCCCTGTCAGAGAGCATCTGTGTAACGCAGCAGTCAGCAGCCAGCAGCCAGTCAGGCTTTGACAGACCTTAGCTTTTCCCAAAGCTCTGCTCAGAACTAAAGCTGGATCTTTGTGTCGTTATGCTCAGCAGCACCAGACGCTGCAGACAAAGATTTATGATGTGATCATATCTGTGGCTCTGATGAGGATGAAATCATGTTGACTTTGTAGTATTTTAGGACCCTGTACATCAGCTTTAATGGAAACGTCTCTGAAGTACAGGGTTGACTTGCAGGTTCAAAGTGCACTGATCCACTTGTTCCTTATTTCCTGGGGTTTGTTCTGCACTTGGAGGTTAGCTGCCAAAAAGATGTGAATCTCATCCTCACTTTTCTGGAAATGATGATGAACACTGGGATTTCTCACTTTGCCCGACTCACTGACTGGTGTGCACTGGGATTGCAGTAGAACTGTGAAGAGTGTGAGCTGAGCAGATGTAACTGCCCATTAACTATCCTTCCCTACAGCACCTGCAGGAGCCACATTTATCCTAACAGACGAGGTCTTTAAAAAGCTGTGGAGGATCCTCCGAGCTGTGAGGTTGCAGATGGCCAAATCTAAAGTCCCGGCTTTAAGAGGCGGCATCGCTGCTACTTGGGTGGCTTTGTTTTTGACTGCATAGCTCGTGTTGCTGTTCGTACCCCTGTGGCCCACTCTGGGATGAGCTGTGGAGGTCAGATTTCAGCCGTAAAATCTCAGTTACTGCTCCGTTGTCTTCTTCTTGTCTCTGCTGTCATCGGCCCTCCCTCATCGGCCTCCATTCTTGTGTCGTCTTTTGACTTTGACAGAAAATCAAAGGCAGGCGCTGCTGCGTCACCATCACAGGCAGCAAAAGTCTCACTCTTAGGCTGAGAGGAAAGAATGAGCTGAACAGATAAAAGCATGGATCCTGTGTCAGAGCCATTAGACTGAATCACAGTTCACTGAACTCTTGGCCTTAAACAGCCAAACCTACGAGCAGTTTGTAGAGAGATCCCCAGGCTCTGCTTTGCTTCTGTTTCACGGCGCAGACAGGGTCCTCTCTGCTTGGCTCGATCGGTCGAGCACCGCCTCGTGTGTGTGGCCGAACATCCTGTGATGTCATTTGTATGCGACAGGTGGCCGTCGAGGCGACGGTGCGCCCGCGTCTTGGTGTGTGACTTTTGGTCAGACTTTTTTGTGATGTCATTTCCCTCAGGTTTTTTTTTTTTGATAAAGGACTTGTTACAATGAAGTGATATTATTTAGTCAAAAAACTTTTTCTTACTCCTTTTGTTTTACATTCAGATAACAAAAAGTGAACTCGGTGGCTCGACAGTGTTTACATAATGCAGCATGTTTAACTTATTTACATAAAGTACATTCAAGTAGAGTACCTACATACAGGTGAGATGCACCAATTCAGGGCTGGTGTTACCTAATTTCAGGGCGGAGGGGGGACACAAACATAATCCATTTACTCCATATTTTGTAGAATTTGTCTTTTCAAATTTCTTAAGGAAAATGTCATTTTTTCCATTTTAAATATTTCAAAAACCACTTTCTGGTTATTGATTTTTTGCTGGCCGCTAATAGCGCTTGTAAGAGTTTTGTGTGCCCCCCCGGACCGAACCAGCAACCAGGCCCAAGTACAAATTTACAAAATGAATATCAAATGTTATCTTAAAAACCTCCCACAGAGTTTCATGAATTCCCAGCCAGCAATTTTGGGCAGTCCCAAAAGAAATGGTAATGATGCGCCACATCGTCTCCAGCTGTCACATTTTATATCTAGTTCGATGAGGGGTTTGAGGAGTCGAATGATGTTCTTGCAGCAGTGCTCTCTCCAAGATAGTGAAGCTGGTGAGTACCAATGAAAATTACAAATCCTCTTTTCATTAAGGAGACGCCCTCATGACGGTGACACCACTGACCAGCCAATCGGTGGCATGCAGTCTGTTGACCACACTTTTTCAGATTGCCTCGGTTTGCTTGGAACCGGGCAGGAACTAAAAATGTCCCTGCTGCTGTCAACTAATGGAAAAGTGTAAAAACCAACCCGAGCTGCTGCTATCATCCTGTCCCCTTTACACTGCAGGTTGACATGTGTTGATCAGGTCAGTGGGTTCGTTCACCACTTTTGTGGGTGGACTAATTTCCACTCTCTCTATTTACACTTATGTGTGTCTTCTCTCTGTGCTCTGAGCTTACACTGTGCCACGTACACACTGGGACACATGAAGTTTTCTTTGTTTTTGTTTGACCTGAAAATGTGAAAGATGCTCAGTTACATTTAACACAAAACAGATGTCTGGTTATATTGTTTGACACGTGCAAACTTAATGCAGTTTCTTTGCTCACACTTAACTGAAGGCAAATTTTGGGCAAAATGTTTTGACTTGTTAATATGACTTTAGTACTTCAGCAAGCAGGAAGACAAAAGGTTTGAGTATAAAACCTAAAAGAGGCACGAGCTCTTTCAGAGGATGACTTTATAAAGTCCAGCATCACATGAGAGTCTTTGAACTGTGATGCAAAGTGACTGAGGCGGAGTCTGAAAATGAAAACAGAGAGCAGGAAATGAACATGACAGATCTCCATGACGATACACCATCAAAGCCCCCGAGTGGTGATAGATATAAAATGTTAATAAGTCAGATGGAAACAAAAAGCAGAGTCTGGAAACAAGGAAAAAAAGCTTTTCATACTCACCAACCTTCCAGTGTTTCTGCAAGAAAACAAAGATGAGTGGGCCAACATTCCCCCACAGTGACGTGAAACACTCACTGCCGGCTTTGTAAATGCTGGATTACGTCTTGTTGTCGAGGGCGGCACAATCTGAAAGGTTTAGGGCTGATTTCTTCTTTTTTCCTGAAGGTCTGTAAAGGTCAGTGTGAAAACAGATGCTCCAGCTCAACATGTGAACATAAGCTGGTCACACGAGGGAAGGTTTTTAAGGTTTTTATACTTTAGTGACTGTGGGGCTGAAAAAAAGATATTGTGATATAAATAAAGTGCTCACAACAGTATCACAATTCTACGAAGTGAGAAAACGGAGTCCTGCAGGCCTCATGGCTCCGCTGGACAGAAGGTTCTGGACTGTGCTCTTACCTCACACCATCTACATGTATTCAGTGTAAACACGAGGCTCTAACACAGCGACTCTCAGGCCCCTGGCGCTCCTTCTCTTTGTTTTCTGCTGTGCCGAGTGAACTCAGAGCAACACAGAAATCCTCTGGATCAGTCAAGAATGTGGCTTCATAAGCGGAGCCATAAAAGCACTTTTCATTTCCAAAGATGTCGGCCTCTGTCAGCAGCAGCCTGCTGTGAAGCTGAAGCTTGGAGCGGTCCCAGCGTGGCCTCTGCTACGGGCAGTGCTGCTGTTATCATCCACAGCATCAGGTTTATCGCTTTTACTGTAATGCATTCATATGTGGTGAACCGCTCCATTGCCATGCCACCAAAACAGTAAACAATGCATCAACATCACATTTGACAACTTTAATTCAACACTGACTCACAAGGTGCTGCTGCCATCTGTGTAATGGGCCTCTCTGTGGCCACGCCCCCCAGTGAGTGATATCACTGCAGGTGTTCCCCTTTAGTCAAATGCACAACACCTGATGTGACCAAAGGCCTGTGTGTCTGAGTCACTGCTCCTGAACCTGAAAGTTCAAAACGTAAACACGCACTTTCAGGGCGGCGCCTACGCAGCTTGTTGTGGAACAAGCACACAAATTGATGTGTGCGTCCTGCAGCTCTGTTTTCTTTGCACATTGATTTAGAAACACTGGGCTAAACATGAAGTCATACAAGATATTTGCTGATTAAATAGTTTTGCTGATATCATCCTGCATCATGATGACATGAATATGTAAATCAGAGTCCACACCTATGTCTCAGCATTATTATGGGCTGAACGTGGACACCTCAGCTACCTGCAGACAACGTCTATAGAGGCTCCTAAGCATGTGGTACAACCAGCCTGTGTGCTGTTCTTGGTCTGCAGGGAAGAACAACAGAGAGCGTCCACTGTCACCGTTACTTTTCATGCTGATTGGTGAGCTATGTGCTGGTGGGTTTGTGGTAGTGATAGCAGGTTGCTTAGGCTGTGTGGGCTGAGAATCCATATGCAAACAATCGCAAAGCAAGCATCGGTGAATCAAACGAAAGAAACGCTGCCTAACCAGCTTATGTCATAAATAATCCCCAACAGGTTTAATGAACTGATGAAGTAAACTGAATATCTCCTTTTTCCTTTACAGTCACACTTTACATTCTTGTGACCTGCTCGACGTCCTGCAGTAACAGTTACATGCATGCACATGCTAACGATGCTAAAACCAAATCTAAACCCAGCAGGCTGGTTAACCCTAGAACACTATCGCTGGGTGATTTACACCCGAGAAAATACATTTACATGATTTCTCCCCCCTGCAGCTGTTTGCGTGTCGAGGAGCCTGTACCATCACCAGGGAAGTCTCAAATGTCCCAGGAATGGGTGGACCAAAGACCAGCTTTCCAGAGTCATTATTTTGTTTCAGGAGTTCTATTTTTCATTTTGTTAGACATGGCACAGTTGAAAGTAAAAGAAGACCACTCTAATTTGTCATGTGTTGTCATATTTTGATATATTTGATTACTTTTCATTGGTTATATTATATCGGGTAAAAATCACCCGGCATTAGTGATCGTGTTACTATTTATAGCGATAGTGTTCTAGGGTTAAGCTGCATCTGTCATTTTAGCAAAGGTTAGTTTTAGTGTAACGTGATTTACACACAGGTTGTGTTATCATGCACTGGTCTTGTGCCTTGTTGCCGCACACTGCCGACATGCACACATCCATGCACGTGCACACCTAGCAAAGAACGGCCCTTTGTTGCCATTGTGCATGTAGAACAGAATTCCAGGTGCTCCACACCAACTGTGCAGAATAAAGAACAAACAGCCTCGGTCTGAGCACAGGGTCTGCGTGATGGAGGTGACTCTGACCGTGGCTCTGATTGTGGAGGTGGGGTGTGTGTTTGCTAACAGTGCGAATGAAACCAGTTGAGTTCAGCCACATTGCTCTGACCTCATATTCATTTCATGTCACTGTCAGTCTAAATCAGGGGTGGGCAGCTCCAGGCCTCTGGAGAACCTCAAGACATGTTGAGGAGGTCATTGAGCCGTTTGAATCAGCTGTGCTGGATCAAGGACACATCTAAGACCTGCAGGACAGCGGCCCTCGAGGCCTGGAGTTAGACACCCCTGGTCTAAATGAATCAGGTGCTTTTGACTGCTGCACGTGCCCCAAGACCGCAGGACTACAGGATATAGAGCAACGACGATGTTTAGATGCCTTTCAGACTGTATTTGGTGTCCTTCAGGGAAGCTCGACTCAGCTCTGTGCTGGCTCTGCTTCTGTGAAAGCTGTTAACCTTTGACCAACTGATATACGATGACAAGAGCACACAGGTCAGTCACAGCTCCCTCACAAGGCAAAAACAATAAATGCCTGGGCCATGAGAAGTGTTCTTCTCTTTATACTGCACATGACATGATCCAGTATGTGGTTGGTGTGGAGCTGACAATGCAATAAAAAGTTATTTATACACAGTCGTGTCCTATTTCTTCGTCTAAGGATTGTTTTAGATGCTTGAAATATAAATTGTGGAGTTGTTTCTCATTTTGTAGCACAGTTCTTTTTTCCTGCCTTGGCCGAGGCTGCCCACACTAAAGCGCTCTAACAGTCACTCGTCTACTCAGGAATCCATTACTACAAACTTTCCTGGGAGCTGTGAGCTTCAGGAAAGTTTCACAGTCGTTGTTTTGATCCAACCACACTGATGGAAACACACTTAATTCTCATTTTTTGTGTTTGCAGCTTTTTACAAGTGGGCATAAGTTTATTTGGCAGGACAACAGGCCAGGTGTTACACAGGGGGAGGGGCGGGCTCGCTACGGTCCAAACATGGACACGGCCTCAGTATGCATACACACATCCTCACATGGGAGGTGGTCCTTTCCCATCAGCCCCTCATTACTCTGCAGCAGCATAATAATACACCGTGTGTGATGGAGGTGCAGTTTACATGAGCTCATACCTCTCAGATGATCTAAACCTCAGTTAGCTCGCTCACATGTGGGGAGGACGCAGAGGGCAGCACAGGAGTCACAAACACCAGAGGGAAGGAGCCCAGTTTCACCTGCATGAAGACATCACCAGTATCCATTTTATCTCAAATAAACTGCAGTTTGCCCGACATGCATGTGAGTACAGTACGTGTGAGTGAATCAACAGTTACGTGACACACACATGTGTTGTGTCAGCATAATGCTAACAGGCCAGCACAGCCCAAAAAGAAGAGAGGATCGTTCTTTCATCAGAAAGGTGCTGGTTTGGTCCCTGGCTCCTCAATCCAGCTTGCTAAAGCAGCCTTTGTCGACACATTGAACCCTGAATTATCGGCACCGACTGGTGTGCTGTAATAATGCAGGATGTGAATATGCTGACCTAATTAGGAGCACATCACTGCAGCAGGAGACGAGATTATTTGAATGCTGTGACATTTTAAGGTGCTCAGGAGCAGCCGTCGGTGGTCACACTGTGGCACAGAAGGATGGACGTGGTCAGCATTTAAACAATGCTCTGTTTGTACTAATTCATCCAAAGTGTGCCGAGAAAACATCCCACGTTACTCCACCTCCACCTCCACCCGACACCACTGACAAGAAGCAGGATGGATCCACACTTTCATGGTGTTTACATCAAAGTCTGACCTCACCGTCAGAATGATGTTCTGCTGCAACAACACTCTCCTGCACGCCTGGGTCGTAACATGTGGTTATTTGGATTTGTGTTGCCTTCCTGTCAGCTCACAGCAGTCTGGTGATTCATCTCTGACCTCTGGCATCAACAAGGAATTTTCTCTGCGGCTCACGGGATATCTCCTCCTTTTTTAGATCATTCCTCGTAAACCCCACAGATGGTTACGTGCTACAACAGATCACCAGTTTCTGTCTGACACCAACAACCATGTCAAGTCATTTACTCAGCAGGCTGTCTCGATCATATCGACTTTCTGAAACTGGGCTGCTGCTGTGTAACAGACTGACTGGATATTTGGAAAACTTGAAAAACACTATACAGCACAAAGGCCACTATTGCTTTGTACACCTCACCACAGGCAGGGTGTTCTCCTGAAGGACAGGAAGCAAAATAAAGCAGAGAAACAGAAGAGTTAGAGGAAGGAACCTGCGCCGTGATCTCAGGTTTTAAACTGTCTGTAAGTTCTGGACCAGCTGGGACGGTTGTACACGACTGGGTTGTAGATGCCCGCATAGCTGGACCTGCACTGGGTGCTCGACCAGCATGAACAAAAGTAGTGAAATGACTTTTGGCGCATACTGCAGTGTGTAGAGATAACCGCGTCACGTACACTTAACATACCTGCGACATATGAAGTCTCCAGGGACGCTTGCAGGTTTCTTCTATTTTTCTGTACTGCTTTCAAAACGGTCGAATAAAGGTTTTCTTTTCTTTTCTGGTTTATTTGTTTGAAAAGGGAATTCCATTTTCATCCCACTCAGTAACACAGTCATCATTTTATTGATGATTCTGAAAGTGAAAACTTCACTGGATGCCCATGTGAAAACTAGCTGAAAACTGCGGTAAATACACTTGATTATTTTCAGTATTGATGAATATTGGCACGAGCATATTTACATTTACAGGCATACTTTCAGCACCACCGTCTCCAGCACCGCTTCCTGTTTTCTTGCCCACTTTTCATACTGTTGTTCGGCCAACCAGAATCGATCCCAGTGAAACTCTGGGTTTGGCAGGAAGCACACACGTGTCGGGACAAACAAAAGATGCATTTGGACCAACGATTACAAACTCACGAGTGAGAAACCTTGAAGAGGAGAGCGTGACACCAGCTGCCTCCACCTGGACTTTTTCCTCCTTTATGTGGGAAAACTGTTGAGATCTTAATGAACCGAAGTCCATCAACCTCCTTATACTGACTTTACTCATTAAACTGACTGTACTGGTTTGTGTACAGTATATATGCCTGTGCCAATATACAGAAATATCATAAACATTCAGTGTTTTACATGGATATAAAACAAATCAAAGGTGTGTGCCAGAGTCCACTGAGCCTCAGCCAGCATGTGTGTGTGCGTGCCCATGTGTGTGTGCGTGTGTGTGTGCGTGTGCATGTGTGTGTGCGTGTGCGTGTGTGTGTGTGCGTGTGCGTGTGCATGTGCGTGTGTGTGCGTGTCCATGTGTGTGTGCGTGTGTGTGCGTGTGCGTGTGTGTGCGTGTGTGTGTGCGTGCCCATGTGTGTGTGCGTGTGTGTGTGTGTGCGTGTGCGTGTGCGTGTGTGTGTGTGTGCGTGCCCATGTGTGTGCCCATGTGTGTGTGTGTGCGTGTGCATGTGCGTGTGTGTGTGCGTGTCCATGTGTGTGTGCGTATCCATGTGTACGTGCAGATCCACATTTGCACTTCACACGATTGTAATCTCTCAGCCGTATCTTTGCACCTGTTGTGTTTTACAGTGATGTCATAGGGCAGGTGTGATTTTTTTACAACACCTACTGATCCAGAATCAGCCGTGGGGATGACTTCCCCACGGCACAGTGCAAACAGACAGCTGTGCAGGACCAAGCGATGACTCGACAATCCTCAGCGACCATCACGACCCTCTGAAAGTAAAGTATGTAAGGTCTAATACGGAGGTTTAACGCATCATTATGACTCGGGCCGTTGAGATCAGGTAATGAAGCTGGATCCACTTTATGGGCCTCGTAATGTTTATACTGCGGTGAATATTCCCGAACAATTTCCAGCTGATCAGATTAAAACAAACTTGTTTATTATCACCTGTCAGTGCAAGCTGGAAACATAACACTACAGGAAGTGACCGCGTGGGGGCCCGAGGTGGGGGTGGGGGTGTTACAGGAATGCTATGCTGTTTGTCGGGGTGGAGGATCTCAGCAATGTGGCAACAGAAGTCTGTGACACTGCATCAAATGTCAGAGCTCCAAGAGTGA